>NC_142398.1:2227500-2292500 GCF_059441095.1 Idiotropiscis lumnitzeri | reverse complement strand
TCCAATTGACTGATTTGTTTATTTTTTATAACCACCGATAGCTGCGTCAAGAGTAGCAAAAGAATAAAAAAATAAAGTCACTCGCGTTCTGCGTCGGACTCGAGGTGCATTCACTGACCACTTGCGCAGTAGGAAAGTTACCAGGGGTGACTGATTCTGGCAACCCCCCCTGGTAACTTTGCCTAGAAAAGAGGGATCCTGCTCAAATTTGCCACACATACTCAAAATGACCCAATAGGTACACAGAATAAGTCACTTGATGGTTGGGGTCAATTTTTGTGATTAGAGGGGGGGTACTTATTGTGGCAGAGGCTGTCAGAATCAGTCCCCCCCTGGTAACTTTCCTACTGCGTAAGTGGTCAATGAATGCACCTCGAGTCCGACGCAGAACGCGAGTGACTTTATTATTTTTTTATTCTTTTGCTACTCTTGACGCGGCTATCGGTGGTTATAAAAAATAAACAAATCAGTCAATTGGAATACAATTACGTGTTCTCTAACAGGATACCACCTATGTGTATGTTGACACTTAATTTGATCTCGCTGGAAACACGATCGCCCACTTCACTCATCCTCTCCCCTTTTCATCGTGTTTTGATCACTGAAATTACTTTATAAAAACTTCATTGATTGCGAAATTTCTTTGGTCTAACTAATGCAAATGCAGGTAATTCCCCCGAGCCAAACGCTTACTCTACGTGTTGAATTGTAGCGAATGGTGTGCTGAAAACCACACCGACTAAGACTGCCACTTTTATGGAAACCCTAGTTTAAATTACAGCAAATCAAAAACACAAACTCATACATTCTTCGTGCCTTTCAATGAAAAAAAACGTAGTAACATTGCGCCGCCTTCAGTCAATGCGTGCGCGCAGGGGATACAGATTTTGGCAGGGGGTAAGTACTTTGGCACGACACCGGCGTGCGCGAGCGGAGCGCGAGGCTGTCAGTTATGAATGAATAAATAAATAAATGAAAAATGCCACCTTTCATTTCACAGGGCACACCGGACTGCGTACCAGCAGGTAAAAGTCGAAGTAATTCAATAAATACAAAAAGAAGTAATTGAATAAATACAAAAATAATGGCTGGGGAATAAAAAAATAATACGTTTTAATATTTTTTTTGTTTTGTTATAACATGAATTTCACTCTCTCTCTCTCTCTACCCGTATATATATACATATATATATATATATATATGTATATATATATATTTATTTATTTATTTATTTTTTTTTAAGCATTTTTGAAGGTGTGCCGCTACTTCGCACCTATATATTTTTATATATAGGTGCGAAGTATATATATATATATATATATATATATATATATATATATATATACACACACACATGTTTTTTTTTTTTTTTTTTTTTTTTTTTTTTTTTTTGAAGGTGCGACGCTACTTTGCGGATTTTCAGTTTTCGCGGGTGGTCTCGGTCCCCATTAACCACGATAACCGGGGGTTCACTGTATATGTATATGTATATATATGTATATGTATATTAGGGGTGCAACGATACGTCTATCTGTATTGAATCGTTCGATACAGTGGTCACGGTTCAGTGCGCACTGGATTGAACAATACGCAAAATGTTATGACGATGAGGAGCAACGCTGCCTACTGCGCCTTTTATATGCTGGATTGGCGAGCGCAGACCCATTCACTGTACGTTACTGCCCCTCCCACATTCATCTTGGCTCAAGCTGCACGAGAAGCTCGCTAGCAGTTGCAACATGGCTATAAAGCATACCTGAAGCGGAAGAAGCTCCACCAAACTTCACGTCTAGCGTTAGGAAGTAATTTAGTTTTCAAGTATGCACCAGACGGAAAGCGTGGTGGACTTCAACTTCAACAGTAGGTCGCAAGTGTCATACAATTCTAACTACGTCAGTGGAAGTACAACAAACGTGGTCACATTTACGCAGACATCACTTCAAAGTGAAAATGAGTGGAACGTTCTAAGGTTCCTGCGCGGACCTATTTCACCAATACTGCTAATTGTGACATGTGGCTTACAGACACTCATAGACTGGCACTGACTCATTCTTTAATTTTATCACCATTTCCCCATCAGTATTACCCTCAACTTTACTAATCTCCGGAGCCATGTTGTTCAAATAGCAAATTACATCTGCAATGTTACAATGGTGGTGCGCTTAGATTTAGCTTCAAGGCAAGGCAGCTTACTGTGCCGAGCATAACTGCCCCTGGTGTTTGTATGACATAAAATGGCTCATAATAAAATTACAAGTTGTGAGTTGTAGTTGACTGACATTTATTAAAATTTGGGCAATGTCTGTCGCTTTACCTTCCTCTGCTTGCGGGACCTCTCCCATAGTGCGTGTGACTCAAGGTGAAAAAAGCAAACGGGCAGCTTACAGCTGATATGCTGCACAAGGAACCAATCAGATGGTGCTTTAGGCGGGCTAATCTGCCTCTGAAGGCAGTGGCGCGAGCACAGCAGAGAGCAAGAGAAACGCACTGCAGCGAGCCAAAATTCACCAGCTTTACTTTATTGGACGTTAAATTAAAACAATAGAAATTGCAATTGTAGCACACTCACCTGTTGTTAATTTGTATTCACCAAGCATAATAATAGTAACAAATCTCTGCATAGTTTTATTATGGTTTTACAATTTTGGATGTGGGTTTGTTTCGAACTGAATTCTTTTTTTTGAGTTTGGCGATGAAATAAGAGCTTTTCAATAATAGATTTTGTTTCCAAATTAGCCTCTTAATTGCCTTTTATATATTAACTTAGAATACATTAAATAAAACTTTAACCTTAAACCAGAAATAAAAACTCATAGTGTACATACTGTATCCTTCCGGTTCAGTGGCGGCCATTTGGGTCTGGCCTTGAGTTTGAATCGCAGCAAAACTAGCGGCCGTCAGTCAGCCACTCATGAAAAGTAGTTGCCGAAATTTGGCACTCTGTGTGACAATTCAGTTGTGCTTAGCTGTAACGGATAATGTGTTTTGGTTCTCACATGACTATGCTCCTCACTCAGTTTCTCTCTTCTTATTGTCCGTACGCGAGCGTTTCAATTCCCAATCGTTGGGCCCTCCAGGGCCCCAACTGAGGCTGCCTGGCGCAGTGAAAATGAAACATATGAGAGCCAGCATTTCTGCTTGATTTTGGCGGTGATGTGTAAAGAATCTCTGTGTTCTGAGGGATGGCCAACAAATTTAAGACAATTACTGTGAAAGTGTGGCCAATGGATCAGGGTGGCTCCTCAGAGCGGCTTTCTTCCCTGCTTCGACTTTTCCACGCTCAGCAGGAAAGGCGGGTGGGGCCGATTTGTCTTGGAGGCGAGGCGGCGATACTGCAGGAATGACCTAAGTGAAAAGGCATGGATACTTGTTGAATGTCACCATATTGAGATCCAACCGGGGGTCTCTGAGTCGGAATGGCCTGGTCTTTCAATGTTTTATTTTCGGTTCACTGAAGATGTCTTTTTTATATTTGCAAACACATGGGTTCATTGAAGGCTAGATTAACATTATCATTAAAAGGTGAAAGGATTAGAGTGCTGACCAAACGAACATGACGTTAGATTTCTGCCACAATTACGTTAGCGTAATGTCAAATACCGCGTACAAAAATGAGTTTTGCGTCTACGTCATGTGAAATACTAAAAAATACTAAGAAGAGTTGAAGATTAAACGTGTTCACTGATGTATTATGTCTCTTTTCAAACAACGTACATTTCATTCATTGAGGACAGAAGTGCTTTTGCTTCATGCAAAACCTTATACATTAGATTCACTTAAAGATCAGCGTGTCCAATTTCCTAAAATGTTCACTGAAGTCGAAATTGTCTTATTTTTTTTGTTTTGTTTTTTTGTTTTACATAACTTTCATTGATGATCAATGTTTTTGAATTTTTGCTGCTAATTATAAAGTTTCGTCTTTGGTCCTTTCTGTTGCGTTCTTGACAAGGTATTGGAGACAGAAAAGAACTTTTCCTCTTTCCCACCTCCTTGATACTCTCCTCTACCCCAGTGCTTCTCAATTATTTTCCGACACGCCCCCTCTACCAAGAAGAAAACAATTCGCAACCCCCCACCCCGCTAGCATTTTTTTTTACATTTTGTACTAATGTACATTTCCTTTGTATATTGATGTTAGATTATGTCAATAAAATGTCCCCTAGCAAAGCTAAATTGGTAAGAAATATAATTTTGAGAACTATTATTGTGAGGATCTCGAAACTCAGTCCTCTATGGTGCAAATATTGATGAGATGATAAATATTTACTATACGTTTGACATCGATCCTCTTCGTCGTGATGACGTCATCCGTTTCCGTGTTCAGAGCGGCTGCTCAATTGCTAACGTAGCCGTCGTCTTATTTAATGTTTTGATACGTAATGATTGCAATACTGTTCAGAGCCGCTGGCTCTCCGCCCAAACGCGGTTCGAGTCAGACTTCTGTTAAAAGTCGAGTGTACATCGAAGCATTTATTACTCTGTAATTCATTTTAGCGATTAGCACGCTGAGCGCCCCCTTGTTCGCCTCCTCGTTTAGAAGGCTACTTGATAGTGGGGTTGTTTACTTGTCATCACGCAGCTTGTTGCTGCTGCTGTGCACGGACTTAGACATAGTAGAAATAAAGCTCATACTGCTGCGACGCAAAATAGCTTGGCGGCTAGCATTCAAGTAAAGCCGAAAGAAATTTCTTCCGGGACAACGAGCGTCAGGGTGGCGCTTTTTTTTTTTAATCAGTACTGCGTGACCAACTGCGTGAACTCAGGGCACAAACCGCAGCGTTGACCATCTCAAATTTGCGTTGCGGTCCCAAAACGATCGTTTAGCCGTACTATAGTACGGCGGAAAAAAAGCATGTACCCCAGGGTCACACGGGGCCCCCCTCAGCATCGGGGGCGCGCCCCACTAATTGAGAATCACTGCTCTACTCTAAAGATGCAATATTGTTGACAGTGGACCTCACTGTTCACCATGTAGCTGCCCAGCAAATATCCAAGCATGTGGCGACTCCGCCGATATAACCGTGCCAAAGAATCAACATTGTCATTGTTCAATATTGTTTTCTGTTATTTGCCGCTCTCTTCCAGCCAAAGTGACGCTGGCGGAATATTTCTTCCCATTGTTTCTCATGTTGTTGCTGTCAAGGGTCCAAGACGGGAGGAAAATGCTCTTGCAAGTGATTGCATCAAGCAAGTCACTGTGACGTTTGCTTTGAAAGGAGAAGAGTTACACGGATGAAGCCTCATTACACACCTTTTATACGTATTTGGCTCGCGTATTGTATAATGTGGATTAAGACAATTTTGGTTGTGCTAGCTTGATAAGTTAACAGAAAGCATCTTTTGTCATACGTTTGTAAAAATCAAAGGCTTGTCAGTCTACATTGAAACAAACATCCATTTTTGTAAGACATTTTTGTAAATATCAAGAGTAAATCAGTGAACACAGTTAATGTTTCTATGAATATCAAAGACACTTCTTCAGTCAACCTAACTCATGTTTTAAAATTGTCAAAGACTCTGTAGAGCATATGCCTGTAATTAATTAGAACTATCAAAGAAACGTAAGTCTTCAGTGAATCAAAGTCCACAGCACAGCTCTTGGGTTTTTGACATGTTAAGCTTCAAACAGTTTAAAAGTCTGAACCAGTCTGTTGACTGTCTTCTGGTATTCTGGCGTTCAGTCAGGTGGGCCACCATGTCATCTGTATATTTCAACAGTGTCATCCCCCTCTATTCTACAAGTGATGTTTTCGGTTGTATACACAGAGAAGAGGATGTGAGACAGAACACAGCCCTGTGGTAGCCCTAGATTTAAATCAATGTACTGGATTTAAAACTTTTTAAAAGCACCTGTTGTGGTCTCTCCTGTAAAAAGTTCGTAATACATAAAATCAGCGTGTCGTGGACGTGAGAATCAGAGAAGTGACGTAGCAGAGTGCCAGTGTGTCCAGTGTTAAAAGTCCATTAATAAAATCCTGGTGTGTGATTGTGCAGAGTCCAGATGTTTAGTGACCATATCTTAATGTGTGAGACTTGCATCCTCTACACCCCGTTTTGCCTTGTAAGCAAAGCAGATCCAGTTTGCCTGCTGGCTCTCCTCGTAGCAGGACGCTCACCACACTCTTCATACACAGGATAGATGTCAGGGCAACGGGCCTACACTCCTGCAGGTTCCGAGCGTGTGCCTTTTTGGAAATTGGAATTTTTGTGGATTCCTTCCACTGGTTCGGGGTACGGCCAGAGTCCAGAAGGCCTTTCTCTTCTCATCTGAACAGGCTTCATTAGTTCTTGATAACCAAGCCTTCTTCTAAGTGATACCAGACCATTTGCAATCCATTTGATGCCCAAAGAATGAAATGTTCGAATTGTCGATTCCAAGAGTCATCCTTTGCCGGTGGTCCGTGTCTAATGTAATTTGATATTTTTTATTTTATTTTTTTCCAATGCAGACGTTGACCCTGGTGGATGAGGTCCTCCCACCATATCTCAGCTTTCAGGCACATCATTGTTGTTCAAAGAATGCAAAGCCGTGTTATTGCCGATTTCAATGATACGCTGGTGAAAGAACATTTTTAACGTGCCATGGGTTGAAGTTGCGATGATGTTTGCTTGGCTTCACTGGTCTTGATGTTGATGTGTGCTTCTGTATGTGACGTCAAACAGTCTAGGGTGAGTCTTAATTGTAGTCATTTCAGTCCAGATGTCATGCCATGAGGTCAAGTAAAATAAATAAATGAATGGCTACTGTCTTCCAAACTTCAAATCAAAAACACATGCGTTAATGAATTTAATATACTATCTTCACCAAGTTTGTGTATATTAAGTAATGCATCTTGCGTAAGTGCGGTTGAAAAACGGTATCCGACCAGCGTTCCCGCACCTGTGCTGCATTCATTATTGATATATGGGTGCAACGAGTGCTGACGTCATCCATTGCACCAATTGTGGTGTTACCATATCGCATCATTCAAAACACTGCTCCAACAAGCCGTGTGGCACTGAATTCTGCACTATTCCCACTTTTGAAATGTTTTCTGTTGCCAACTAAATGATTGTTTATGTTGCATCACTTGGTCTTGTCTGCTGCGCAAATGCCCGCGGCTGTGCGCAACGAGAGCTAATTTGATTCTCTGCTCCGCCACCCCTGTGGGACTCGGCCGTTGTTAAGATTCATTTACTTTTTTTGTTGTCTTGGCTTGAGGAGAAGAGGGTAATCAGTTGCTTTTTGCTTCGCTTCTATTATTGATTAAAGAGTTGTGTTGATGTTGTTGATGCGGGGCTGGTCAGCCTTTGCGTCCAACTTGTGTGTTTAATTGCTCTGGTGACATTTTCTAGACTAGTCCGTTAATAGTCGGATATTCCATGAGTTCTCTTTGTGGTTTTGTTGGGCTGGTCAATCTTGTGTGAAACTAATTCTTGTGGAAGTATTTTCTACTTGGTGACAAACACCTTGTTGTTTTGTGGTGCTGATCAATACTCTTGATTTCATTTCTGACACAGATTTATGTGGCAATATTGTCTAGAATACTGTGAAGAAGAACGGGAACCTGCACAAGTTGCCTTTTTGCCGATTGAGGTTTCAGAGAGGTGGTTCTCAGCAAGTTTTCTCCAACAGGATTCTCATACACTGACCCACTTTGAGAAGCATTATCTTCTTCCAATTACAATCCATCACCAGATTTCACTGCTTGCAATATTGCAGACATAGTGTATAGATGAAATAAACGAATTGACTGAGATTTGTGCTGTTGGTTGTGTATGAATTTGTTTAAAGTGCTGAAAAATAGTCGCCGCAGCCACTTCTTCTTTGTGACATCTCAGCAATCCTGTTTAATGTGATGCTCATTACCCACAAGGCGCCACTCGTTTACTACTGTGAGACTTTGTAGTCTCAGCCATTTCCAGTTGGGGGTGCTAACTTGTATTGTAAAATGCCCCAAGTTAGTCAGAGGGGTTGCTTAAGAGAGTCACGTGTGAACAGAACAAAGTATCTCGGTCTGTACTCAAGGCTCTCTGTGTTATAGGGCGGCCCGTCTGTTTTGGGGAATATTTGAGACTTTTCTGGGTGTGTGTCAGGGAAGTTTCTATTAAACAAGCCTGGACAAATGAGTCAAACAGCCAAGATTGTCCTTGTGTCTCGCGCGGAGCAGCCCCCTGAAGTCAGAGGTGAAGCTCCTGCTTCCTGTTCCTGCAAGGCTTTTATTGTATCGCAGCAAAGCAATTTGAATATGCAACTCATACAGAAAAGAAACACCCCTTGCATAACGGTCAGTGTGACTTCAGTTTGCGTCCTTGGATCTCAGACACTTTTACTTCGTATCAGTCTGGAATGAGCGCCTGGCTTGTCTCTTTCTATCAGTACAGGCACTTCTGTCAACACTGGATAACAAGGGTACACTGTTCATTTGAAAATCAAATGACCTGAAAGCATAGTTTGAAACTTGATAATATGACAACCTAATTTCTTTGACAGTGTGAAAATGCGTTAATTGTAAGTTATTTCAATAAAATGCATCTTTCAGGGCGACTTTGATCCCCTCAAAACCCGGGTGATCAACTTCAAGATGAACCCAACGGCCGTGGCCAAGCAGCAGCGGCAGCAGGAAACCGAGGCCCTACGGCAGGAAGTGGAACACCTACGTGACGTGGTGCGCAAAGTGCAAGAGGGGGGACACGGGGCCGATGTGGATGATGCCCTGCACTCGGTCAACCTGAGACTTCCGCCGCCCAAGGAGGTGCAAGGTGAGAAGCATGCAACATTTTTTACTCATTGGTTTTGTTTGTTCTACGACAAATCATGGATGCCTAGAGCGCTCATTGCATGGCCTAGGGCCATGATCTCTTTTTTTTTTTTTTTTTTTTTTTTTTCAAAATGAGCTGATGTATTTACAGCCTGCCATTAACACTCTATAGTTGAGAAGCTGTTTACATGTCTCATTGGTGCTATAGTTTTGGTTTGTAACTCAGTTCAAATGGCCCAGGACAGCAGTTTCAGGTCATTGTTGCTAAATTAATTTTGGCACCAAAATATCGGTAGCGTTCCTGATTTTTAATTTTCATTTATTTATCAGCTTACCTCTACTCTGTAAAGGCCCTTGGACAGAAAGTTCTCAACAACCCATGCCAAAAATTAAATTTGATGAAGCCGCCATTTTGGAGTTGCTTTCTAAGAACCTCCTACTAGTCTATTCACCAAAATAATCTCCAATCAGAATGAGGGGATATTTCTAAAAATTAATTGAGGGGAAAAAAATCTCATGCATTTTATTTTCCGGCCTCAGATTTGTTGAAGCAGATCGAGCTGTCGGAGCTGAAGAACCAGCGTCTGAAAGAGGTGTTCAAGCAGAAAATACAGGAGTTCCGCACCATCTGCTACATCCTGACCGGCTACCAGCTGGACATCCCCATCGAGAACCAGTACCGGCTCACATCCGTTTACGCCGAGCATGTGGAGGACTGCTTGGTTTTCAAAAAGGTCGGCCTATGCTTTTTCCTAACCCATCATCTTCCTGCTGTGCTGTATATCAAAATGCTACACAGAGCGAGAGAAAGAAAGATGAATTTGACCTTGCAGGGTGCGAGCGCATTTATGCACCATTAGGCTACCGTATTGCTTTGTGCCCCACTCAGCCGTGCAGCGAGAAAGACACTGACGGCAACGCTCTTTTTTTTTTTTCTTTCTCTGTATTTGTGTGAGCGCGTTGCCGGGCAGAGACTGATGACAGGGGGAGTGTCATGCGTCCGGCCTGCATAAATCGATACCAGCTCCACATACACACAAATGCGCGCACGCACACACTCACGAGTGTCCACTGAGTCCTTTTGCCTTTGAGCAAATACTATCTTCAGTACTATTAATCTACCAAGTCAACATAACCCTGTTAATGTTTTTCAAAAATAATTTGAACTCCAACCAGGAACAATTAATTGGATTGGGCTGTCGACCTATTCATTTATTTTAAATTTTTTTGCCTCAATGCATTATTTCTCGTCTTTTATTTCTGTTGTGCAAGGTGTTAAACTGAGTAATTGGCGAGAGGAACAATCACCTCAATTACATGATTAAATTGTTTTCAGAGTCAAATTCAGACCGCGAGAGGAACGATGTAATCATTTCTGCACATTGTGCACACATGGAACAAAGTATGTCTCTGAATAGACGGGATTATTTCCAATCCTTCTACGGTAGGCTAACTGCTTCTGAAAATTGGCATCCTTCAGTAACAGCTAATTTCTGAATGTCTTTTTAGAGCTTGTCAGCACACATTCCAGTGAACTAAATTAGCAACAGCACTTACTGCCATGTGTTGCGTTTATAAATCTCGGCTCTCTGTGGAACCTAACATGACCCATTTGCCAAAATTTGGTGGAGTGGGGGGAGCTCAGGTACATACTGGATTTTGTATGTGAAACCTTAATGGTTTCATATATTTATAAAAAGCTGTCAGAATAGTACTGGGGGAAGCCCCAATACTGGATGTCCCTTAACCGTATCCCCACTTTAGGTTCGCAATAAAAGAGTAAGACAACAGAGGCTAGTGTAAACTAGATATTTACTATTCACAATTAATAATGTTTAAAAAACTGCATGTAAGGTGAGAACTTTGCAGTTGGACAGGAAACCACTCATAAAAATACAGCCTATGGCCCACACTATTACCACATCTAATAAATAGATAAGAAGATAAATACACTACAAAATGGTCATGCTAAAATATTTCAAAACAAACAACCGTAATCAATAAATCACTCTAGTAAAAAAAGTGTGAAGTGGCATTTCAAGTGTTAAAATTAGCCCAGCCACAGAGTTACATTTAGTCTATGTATGGTTATATGGACACAAAAATTGGGAGGAGGAAAAACAGTGGACACAATAGATTAGACGTTTTCACCTCAATAATCAACATCAAAGGAAACTCTGCTGGCGCAGACTATGGTCTTCTGATCTGACACAACAGGCTACAGATGGTCAATTTGAGTTTGGGGCAACAACCATTCACCATGTATTTAAACAAAGTGATAGTCAGTTGGTTGTCAGAGAAAAATCATAGGTACGAGTTATAATAAAAATAGTATTTGATTCATACTTTAACTGGGACCTTCAGACCTCAACCGGCTGCCACAAGGTGAGAACAAACGTGAGTTTGGGAAATCTCACGGGTTTTTAAACAAGGGTAGGCTGCCTTCTTTCTGCTGCCTGTAGTGAATGCTGGGTCTTAGTGTCCCACATGTTTCATATGTGTAGATTATATTATGCATACTAGAGAAGCAAAACAAAACATTTTGAATTAAAGGGATGATCCATCCACCATGGTCCATTTTACAATAACAAGCTCAGTTTATGCATCCTTTTTTTCAGGAAAATGATATTAGCTTATATTTTGTATTTTATCTTAAATTAATTTAGGGGAAAACTATACAAAACTGGGACTCCTCCTGGTAATGAGCATTATGGCCGCGCCGCACTCCTCTCCCTCCATGTCTTGGTCGGAATCACGGGAGGGACCGACCCCAATTTCTTCATTCAAAGTCATTGTAAATATGTCACTAATAACATCATAATATCGGGACCAACTGTCCCCAAAATGTATGTGGACGTCTCTACCTGCACCCACTTCAACCTCTGAAATCATCAAAAAACGATAAGCCTTTCCACGGCTGGTCTATGGTCACGATGCTGTTCTGCAAGGTAAGGGTGTTCTCGTGTGTGTGTGTGAGAGTTCAGAATGGAGATGGCTCTCGGAAGAAACTGTTTCTCAGTCTATTGGTCCTCGATTTGATGCATCTGTAGCGCCTGCCAGAGGGCAACAGGTCGAACAGGTGTGAGTTTGGGTGGGTATTGTCTTTGACGATGTTGAGAGCCCTTCTGAGGCACCGGGCGGTGTAGATGTCCGACAGTGAGGGGAGAGGGCAGCCAATAATCCTTTGCGCTGTTTTGACTGTCCTCTGGAGCCTCACTCTGTCCGCCTCAGTGCAGCCGCTGTACCAGGTGGAGACACAGTACGTCAACAGGCTCTCGATGGACGAGTGGTAGAAGGCTAGCAGCAGCTTCCTGTCCAGGTTGAATTTCCTGAGGACTCTCAGGAAGTGCAGACGCTGGTGGACCTTCTTTACCACTGCTGTGGTGTCGTGAGTCCAAGAAAGGTCGTCGGAGATCTGTACTCCCAGGCACTTGAACGTGTGGACCCTCTCCACACACACGCCTTCGATGCAGAGGGGGGGCGGCACCGTCTTCTTCCGCCTGAAGTCGACGGCAATCTCCTTTGTTTTAGCAGTGTTGAGTTGCAGTCTGTTGTCCTCGCACCAAGCCGTCAGCCTCTTTACCTCCTCTCTGTAGGCTGTCTCGTCACCTTTCGAGATCAGACCGACCACTGTCGTGTCGTCAGCAAACTTGACGATGGTGTTGTTGCCGTGGGCCGGGCTGCAGTCGTAGGTGTAGAGGGCGTACAGGAGAGGGCTCAGCACGCATCCTTGAGGGGAACCGGTGCTCAGCATGCGGGTGGAGGACGTGTAGGGGCCGAGCAACACAGTCTGGGGTCTGTTGGTCAGAAAGTCCTTAATCCAGATGCGTGTGAGGGCAGGGAGGCCGAGAATGTCCAGTTTGGCGACGAGGATGTCTGGGATGATCGTGTTGAATGCCGAGCTGTAGTCCACAAAGAGCATCCTTGCATAGCTCTGCTGTTGTTCCAGGTGGCCCAGCACAACATGCAGAGCAGTGTCGATGGCGTCCTCAGTGGATCTGTTAGCCCGGTATGCAAACTGGTAGGGGTCCAGAGTGGGAGGAAGGCAGTCTCTGATGTGCTGGAGAACCATCCTCTCGAAGCACTTTATGATGACTGGTGTGAGAGCAACAGGACGGTAGTCATTCAGGTGGACGGCTGGTGACTTTTTGGGGACAGGAATAATGGTGGAAGTTTTCAAGCAGGAGGGGATGACTGCTTGAGCCAGGGAGCGGTTGAAGATCCTGCAGAAAACATGTGACAGTTGGTGGGTACATGTTTTGAGGACCTTGCCTGGTATTCCGTCGGGTCCAGTAGCTTTCCTGGGGTTAACAGCCAGGAGCGCGCGCCTCACTTCGTGTTCCTCTACGGTGAGTGGGGGGGAGTTGGAGCATGAAGTGCGGGGGTGTGACGGTTGGGGCGAGTCAAAACGAGCGAAGAAGCAGTTAAGCTCCTCTGCCAGCGATGCACTCGGGTCTGCAGAGGTCGTGCTGCTGCCACGGAAGTTGGTGATGCTCCGTAGACCCTGCCACACCTCCCGTGGTCTGTTACTGGCATGGTGGGACTCCAGCCTCCTCTTGTAGTTTGCCTTGGCTAGCTTGATGCCTTTGCTCAGGTCAGCACGAGCCACCCTGTACTGGGCTTTGTCGCCTGATCTGAAGACAGCGTCACGGGCCTTGAGGAGAGAGCGAACCCTGCTGGACATCCAGGGCTTCGCATTTGGGAAGGTCCGTATAGTCCTGTGTAGGGACACAGTTTCCATGCAGAACTTGATGTAGTCCAGTACACAATGTGTGTAGACATCAAGGTCCTGATGATCAAAGAGGTCCCAGTTTGTGTCTTGAAAGCAGTCCTGTAATTCACTCATGGCGTCGTCACGCCAGGTTTTCACAGTTTTTGTGGTGGGCCTGAATCTGCGCCTGAGAGGGGTGTATGCAGGTGCGAGCTGCAAGGACAGGTGGTCTGACTGGCCGAGGGGGGCAAGTGGGAGGGCCCTGTATGCGTGCTTGATGTTCGAGTACACATGGTCGAGAGTGTTGTCTCCCCTCGTTGGGCACTTGACATGCTGGTGAAACTCTGGGAGTACAGTCTTTAAATTGGCCTTATTAAAGTCTCCCGCTACTATGTGAACGCCATCAGGGTGGGCCCGCTGATGTTTATTGATGACGCACGCGAGTAGCGAGAGCGCCGTGCTAGTGCTAGCGTCGGGAGGGATGTAAACAGCTGTGACAATCACGACCGTTAGCTCCCTCGGGAGAAAATAAGGCCGGCATTTAACGGACATGAACTTGATGTCGGGGGAAGAGTGCTTCTCGACGATCGTGCTATCGCCGCACCAGTTCTCATGCACGTAAACACAGAGCCCCCCGCCCCTTCTTTTACCGGTGTCCCTCGTCCGATCCGCGCGATGTAGCGAGCGCCCGGCCAGCTGGATGCTAGCGTCGGGACGTCTGCGTGCAGCCAGGATTCCGTGACGACGATCACACTGCTGTCTCGCACATAGCGGTTTCCCAGGATTTGTAATCCCAGGTCGTCGATTTTGTGGACCACGGATCTGGCGTTGGTGAGGTACAGACTCGGCAGTGGTTGCCTATGGGGCTGCCGTCGCAGCCGTTGCAAGACACCGGACCTGCAGCCCCGCTTCTGCTTCCTCTCTCTGCGTCGCCTCCCGGTCCCGATGACAAGCCACGGTGAGCCGGGCAACCTCGCCAGTTCGTCCGGAATTTTGCGATCATAGCAAAATTCCTCTGTGATGGTTATTTCGCATCGATATCCAATGTCCACGATGTCCTGGCGGGTATATCGATGTTGTGCCTCAGTTGGTGCCATTAAGAGCAAGCAAACACTAAATAAACTGACTTAAAAGAGAGTGAGGGAATTCTCAAGGCCACTCCGGGCTACGGACTACAGAGGCTGTAGAGTTAGCCTCCCTGCTGGAACTTTTGTACTCTGAATTTTTCAAAGTCTGTCTACCCATCCATCCATTTCTGCACTGCATGTCCTCACTATGGTCGTGCGTGGGCTTGCTGGATGTTTTTATTGTCCAAATATTCACCAAGACACAACAACCAGTATGGTCATGAAGCTTGCTATCCAGCATTGGCACTCCCTAAGCGGCTCCGGCTAAAAGCACATGTAGCTCCGCGATGCGGACCATTCAAGAAGACCACCTCCGTGGAGATCTATTTCGGAAATCCAAATCACTCACTCAATAATTGCTAAGCTGCCGGCTGCAAGCGGTGTCGGACGGGAACATGCTAGACTACTTGAGATGCTACAGCCACCTGTGGCATATGGCCACAGGCGGAACAGTAAGCAGCTAATTCCATTGGGCTAACGCCTTTTGTTTTAGCAGCCAGAAGCTAATTGTTGCTCTTAGCCGTGCCGTTATCCTACTGTTAGCCGGGGAGTGGATAAATATCCATTCCCGTCTGCAGGCTGTTGCTACCTGCCACCGTCCGCCGTCTGCCTCCTGAGACTTGACACGACTGTAGCCTAGCTAAATATCCGAAATTTAGCCAGTCGGGTTTGTGTGCATTCATTCTCTTGTCCGCTTCAGCCCGTGTAAATGGAAAATATATCGGCACGCTTTTATACTTTAGATTCTTTGGCGAGACTTTACATAGGTTCAATTGGACAAGAGTAGTTAGTATTGTGCATTTGAATTGTGGTGATGAGCTCCAGAAGGGGGCGTGCCAAATTGTTGTAAATCGCATCACAAAAAAGCCGTACATCACTACATTCTTTTAGGGGGGTGAATTTTTGTACTGATGCCATTTCTACATGAAAACCTTTTCTATAAGTGCCAATGTTAACGTCAATCCATTGTCCCTTTAAGGTTAAATCAAAACAAAATACAAAATCAATGCAAGTGTTTATTTTAGTTTTCTTTAGCATAGTACATTTCCCGAGATTTATTCATGATTTGATTGCCATCCATCTTCTGTACCGCTTCTTCTCACTAGGGTTGCGGGAGCCTATCCCATCTATCTACGGGCAGTAGACGGGGGACACCCTGAACTGGTTGCCAGCCAATTGCAGGGGATTTGATTCCCGTCCGCATTAAAAAATAGATTGGTGCCTAAGTAAAAAGAAATATGTTTAGAAATATTGTTGGAGTTGAGTCACCGAGGAAATAAGTATTTAGTAAATTAACCTTAAAAGCCAAACTTACTCCAATGCGTGTTCGTTTTTTTTGTACTCAAGAAGAAAAGGGTCAAATAAAGACTCAACAACTGATTAGAGTTCTGATATTTAGTTTCTTCGATTTCTGGAGTTCAGGAAATAGTACAAAGACAGATATCTGGGCGGCTTTTTCTTAATCTCACGAGAAACTGTACTCGGGCAAGCACAATCGAAAAATGTCGCGCATCTTTCAGCCCACCTTCAGATTTTATAGGAGTTTTTTTATGTAAAGGGGAATGCGAGTTGAATCGGTCGTCCTCGCTCCCTCCCACGGCACGGGTCCACGTCCAAGGGAAGGTCCTCTCGAGGTTAGTCATCGTCTGGATGGTTGATTCCCGTCTGGTCCCCAGGACTGGCATGTGTGTGTATGTGCGTGTGCTCCGATTTCAAATTGTTATGTCTTTCGGAATGTGTTTTTGCGATAGCGTCCCTGAGACACCTCCAGTGCCCCAATTTTGTATGTTTGCATCTCTTCAGCCAATGTGGAGAATGTGCTTCGGCGTATTTGTCCATGAAGTGCTGTTAATGTGAGTGCAGGTCATGGCAATTATATGTGTGCAAGTTTGTCTGACTACTGAAAATTTCAACAAAGTTCCCACATTTAAACTAAGTACTATAAATTTAGCACATGAGAAGAATATTATAAATCACCTTGACTACAATCCAAGTAATACCTATGCACTGTACTTCTAGTTTAATTTGATAAATGTTTCTTGTTTAATCAATGTTTAACATATCCAGTAAATATGAACCTGCTAAATTTAATAATCGACATTCTGTCCCGTAAGTGTTTAAAATAATGCCAGTAATCGTAATACAATCCTTCAGTATTTATCTTATTATTTTTAGGGACCACATTTTCAGAGAATCAGAATCAGAAATCCCTTTATTGTCATTGTACTCAAGTGTGCAACGAGATTAGAGAGCTCCCCTCACCAGTGCAATACAACAATAATTCAGATAAATATATAAATTAGATAAATAAGAGAATAATAGTGCGATGGAAAATAATACGAGATAGGATATATAAAAACACATCACGTTGCTGTTCTGCAAGGTAAGGGTGGTCGTGTGTGTGTGTGAGAGTTTAGAATGGAGATGGCTCTTGGAAAGAAACTGTTCCTCAGTCTATTGGTCCTTGATTTGATGCACCTGTAGCGCCTGCCAGAGGGCATCAGGTCAAACAGGTGTGAGTTTGGGTGGGTATTGTCTTTGACGATATTGAGAGCCCTGCTGAGGCACCGGGCGGTGTAGATGTCCGACAGTGAGGGGAGAGGGCAGCCAATAATCCTTTGCGCTGTTTTGACCGTCCTCTGGAGCCTCACTCTGTCCGCCTCAGTGCAGCCGCTCTACCAGGTGGAGACACAGTACGTCAGCAGGCTCTTGATGGACGAGTGGTAGAAGGCCAGCAGCAGCTTCCTGTCCAGGTTGAATTTCCTGAGGACTCTCAGGAAGTACAGACGCTGGTGGACCTTCTTTACCACTGCTGTGGTGTTGTGTGTCCAAGAAAGGTCATCGGAGATCTGTACTCCCAGGAACTTGAACGTGTGGACCATTTCCACACACACGCCTTCGATGCAGAGGGGGGGCGGCACCGTCTTGTTCCTCCTGAAGTCGATGACGATCTCCTTTGTTTTTGCAATGTTGAGTTGCAGTCTGTTGTCCTCGCACCAAGCCGTCAGTCTCTGGACCTCCTCTCTGTAGGCTGTCTCGTCACCTTCCGAGATCAGACCGACCACTGTCGTGTCGTCAGCAAACTTTAGAATTAGAATTAGAATTAGAAATCCCTTTATTGTCATTGTACTCAAGTGTGCAACGAGATTAGAGAGCTCCCCTCTCCAGTGCAATACAACAATAATACAGACAAATATATAAATTAGATAAATAAATAAGAGAGTGCAATGGAATTTAGTACTGAATAGGGTATATAAAAACACATCACGATGCTGTTCTGCAAGGTAGGGGTGTTCTCGTGTGTGTGTGAGAGAGTTCAGAATGGAGATGGCTCTCGGAAGAAACTGTTTCTCAGTCTATTGGTCCTCGATTTGATGCATCTGTAGCGCCTGCCAGAGGGCAACAGGTCGAACAGGTGTGAGTTTGGGTGGGTATTGTCTTTGACGATGTTGAGAGCCCTTCTGAGGCACCGGGCGGTGTAGATGTCCGACAGTGAGGGGAGAGGGCAGCCAATAATCCTTTGCGCTGTTTTGACTGTCCTCTGGAGCCTCACTCTGTCCGCCTCAGTGCAGCCGCTGTACCAGGTGGAGACACAGTACGTCAACAGGCTCTCAATGGACGAGTGGTAGAAGGCTAGCAGCAGCTTCCTGTCCAGGTTGAATTTCCTGAGGACTCTCAGGAAGTGCAGACGCTGGTGGACCTTCTTTACCACTGCTGTGGTGTCGTGAGTCCAAGAAAGGTCGTCGGATATCTGTACTCCCAGGAACTTGAACGTGTGGACCCTCTCCACACACACGCCTTCGATGCAGAGGGGGGGCGGCACCGTCTTGTTCCGCCTGAAGTCGACGGCAATCTCCTTTGTTTTAGCAGTGTTGAGTTGCAGTCTGTTGTCCTCGCACCAAGCCGTCAGCCTCTTTACCTCCTCTCTGTAGGCTGTCTCGTCACCTTTCGAGATCAGACCGACCACTGTCGTGTCGTCAGCAAACTTGACGATGGTGTTGTTGCCGTGGGCCGGGCTGCAGTCGTAGGTGTAGAGGGCGTACAGGAGAGGGCTCAGCACGCATCCTTGAGGGGAACCGGTGCTCAGCATGCGGGTGGAGGACGTGTAGGGGCCGAGCAACACAGTCTGGGGTCTGTTGGTCAGAAAGTCCTTAATCCAGATGCGTGTGAGGGCAGGGAGGCCGAGAATGTCCAGTTTGGCGACGAGGATGTCTGGGATGATCGTGTTGAATGCCGAGCTGTAGTCCACAAAGAGCATCCTTGCATAGCTCTGCTGTTGTTCCAGGTGGCCCAGCACAACATGCAGAGCAGTGTCGATGGCGTCCTCAGTGGATCTGTTAGCCCGGTATGCAAACTGGTAGGGGTCCAGAGTGGGAGGAAGGCAGTCTCTGATGTGCTGGAGAACCATCCTCTCGAAGCACTTTATGATGACTGGTGTGAGAGCAACAGGACGGTAGTCATTCAGGTGGACGGCTGGTGACTTTTTGGGGACAGGAATAATGGTGGAAGTTTTCAAGCAGGAGGGGATGACTGCTTGAGCCAGGGAGCGGTTGAAGATCCTGCAGAAAACATGTGACAGTTGGTGGGTACATGTTTTGAGGACCTTGCCTGGTATTCCGTCGGGTCCAGTAGCTTTCCTGGGGTTAACAGCCAGGAGCGCGCGCCTCACTTCGTGTTCCTCTACGGTGAGTGGGGGGGAGTTGGAGCATGAAGTGCGGGGGTGTGACGGTTGGGGCGAGTCAAAGCGAGCGAAGAAGCAGTTAAGCTCCTCTGCCAGCGATGCACTCGGGTCTGCAGAGGTCGTGCTGCTGCCACGGAAGTTGGTGATGCTCCGTAGACCCTGCCACACCTCCCGTGGTCTGTTACTGGCATGGTGGGACTCCAGCCTCCTCTTGTAGTTTGCCTTGGCTGGCTTGATGCCTTTGCTCAGGTCAGCACGAGCCACCCTGTACTGGGCTTTGTCGCCTGACCTGAAGGCAGCGTCACGGGCCTTGAGGAGAGAGCGAACCCTGCTGGACATCCAGGGCTTCGCATTTGGGAAGGTCCGTATAGTCCTGTGTAGGGACACAGTTTCCATGCAGAACTTGATGTAGTCCAGTACACAATGTGTGTAGACATCAAGGTCCTGATGATCAAAGAGGTCCCAGTTTGTGTCTTGAAAGCAGTCCTGTAATTCACTCATGGCGTCGTCACGCCAGGTTTTCACAGTTTTTGTGGTGGGCCTGAATCTGCGCCTGAGAGGGGTGTATGCAGGTGCGAGCTGCAAGGACAGGTGGTCTGACTGGCCGAGGGGGGCAAGTGGGAGGGCCCTGTATGCGTGCTTGATGTTCGAGTACACATGGTCGAGAGTGTTGTCTCCCCTCGTTGGGCACTTGACATGCTGCTGAAACTCTGGGAGTACAGTCTTTAAATTGGCCTTATTAAAGTCTCCCGCTACTACGTGAACGCCATCAGGGTGGGCCCGCTGATGTTTATTGATGACGCACGCGAGTAGCGAGAGCGCCGTGCTAGTGCTAGCGTCGGGAGGGATGTAAACAGCTGTGACAATCACGACCGTTAGCTCCCTCGGGAGAAAATAAGGCCGGCATTTAACGGACATGAACTTGATGTCGGGGGAAGAGTGCTTCTCGACGATCGTGCTATCGCCGCACCAGTTCTCATGCACGTAAACACAGAGCCCCCCGCCCCTTCTTTTACCGGTGTCCCTCGTCCGATCCGCGCGATGTAGCGAGCGCCCGGCCAGCTGGATGCTAGCGTCGGGGACGTCTGCGTGCAGCCAGGATTCCGTGACGACGATCACACTGCTGTCTCGCACATAGCGGTTTCCCAGGATTTGTAATCCCAGGTCGTCGATTTTGTGGACCACGGATCTGGCGTTGGGGAGGTACAGACTCGGCAGTGGTTGCCTATGGGGCTGCCGTCGCAGCCGTTGCAAGACACCGGACCTGCAGCCCCGCTTCTGCTTCCTCTCTTTGCGTCGCCTCCCGGTCCCGATGACAAGCCACGGTGAGCCGGGCAACCTTGCCAGTTCGTCCGGAATTTTGCGATCATAGCAAAATTCCTCTGTGATGGTTATTTCGCATCGATATCCAATGTCCACGATGTCCTGGCGGGTATATCGATGTTGTGCCTCAGTTGGTGCCATTAAGAGCAAGCAAACACTAATAAAAAGTAATAAGGAGCACTGGGAGGGAGAGCTGTTAGCCGCTGCGTCTAGAGGGCGTATAGGAGAGGGCTCAGCACGCATCCTTGAGGGGACCGGTGCTCAGCGTACGGGTGGAGGACGTGTAGGGGCCGAGCAACACAGTCTGGGGTCTGTTGGTCAAGAAGTCCTTAATCCAGATGCGTGTGAGGGCAGGGAGGCCGAGAATGTCCAGTTTGGCGACGAGGATGTCCGGGATGATTGTGTTGAATGCCGAGCTGTAGTCCACAAAGAGCATCCTGGCATAGCTCTGATGTTGTTCCAGGTGGGCCAACACAACATGCAGAGCAGTGTCGATGGCGTCCTCAGTGGATCTGTTAGGCCGGTATGCAAACTGGTAGGGGTCCAGAGTGGGAGGAAGGCAGTCCCTGATGTGCTGGAGAACCAGCCTCTCGAAGCACTTCATGATGACTGGTGTGAGAGCAACAGGACGGTAGTCATTCAGGTGGACGGCGGGTGACTTTTTGGGGACAGGAATAATGGTGGAGGTTTTCAAGCAGGAGGGGATGACTGCTTGAGCCAGGGAGCGGTTGAAGACCCTGCAGAAAACATGTGACAGTTGGTGGGTACATGCTCTGAGGACCTTGCCTGGTATTCCGTCGGGTCCAGTAGCTTTCCTGGGGTTAATAGCCAGGAGCGCGCGCCTCACATCGTGTTCCTCTACGGTGAGTGGGGGGGGGTTGAGGCATGAAGTGCGGGGGTGTGATGGTCGGGGCGAGTCATAGCGAGCGAAGAAGCAGTTAAGCTCCTCTGCCAGCGATGTACTCGGGTCTACAGAGGTCCTGCTGCTGCCTCTGTAGTTGGTGATGCTCCGTAGACCCTGCCACACCTCCTGTGGTCTGTTGCTGGCAAGGTGGGACTCCAGCCTCCTCTTGTAGTTTGCCTTGGCTAGCTTGATGCCTTTGCTCAGGTCAGCACGAGCCACCCTGTACTGGGCTTTGTCGCCTGACCTGAAGGCAGCGTCACGGGCCTTGAGGAGAGAGCGGACCTGGCTGGACATCCAGGGCTTTGCATTTGGGAAGGTCCGTATGGTCCTGTTTAGGGACACAGTTTCCATGCAGAACCTGATGTAGTCCAGTACACAATGCGTGTAAACATCAAGGTCCTAATGATCAAAGAGGTCCCAGATGGTGTCTTGAAAGCAGTCCTGCTATTCACTCATGGCGTCTTCACGCCAGGTTTTCACAGTCTTTGTGGTGGGCCTGAATCTTTGTCTGAGAGGGGTGTACGCAGGTGCGAGCTGCAAGGACAGGTGGTCTGACTGGCCGAGGGGGGCGAGTGGGAGGGCCCGGTATGTGTGCTTGATGTTCGAGTACACATGGTCGAGAGTGTTGTCTCCCCTCGTTGGGCACTTGACATGAAGTTTGTCCCAACACGCTTTCCGTCAGTGCACCTGATGCATGCGCAAGCGAAGTAACACTGGCAGGTGGCCCGCGAAAGCGCAAGATAAGCGTCACCATAACTTAACTGAACACTTGGTCTGAAGTGCTCCGGGGACTTTTCGTCCATTTTCTTGTAAGTTGGCAGCTGCAAGAGTTTTGTTTTTGTTGTAAGGTTGAGTTTGTGGACAACAGCGGTAGTGTTTTGCTGATAAGAAGAATGTATTTCTCATCAAACTTAGCTTGTTTTTTTTTTGTGTTCTCCATTTCTTCAGGTTATGTGGAAATGCAAAGAATATTTGACAACTTTATTGAAAAGGTACAACCTCCTGAAGCACTATAAGTTAGCACATGGCCATTTCGGCCACAGACACGGATATTCTTGCACATCTTTTGAATACTTAACTTGATTTCCATATTTTTCCTCACTGCCTGGGCTGCCCTGATCCTTTTTCTTTATCTCACCAACCCTTGCTTATGGGAAATTGCTGTCACTCTGCAAGTCCTTAAAACATGAACGTGTTTTTATGTGCACAGTTCAAACTTTAAGCAATTATTTGTATGTATGCTAATGAAGATTGACAAACTCAAAGAAATTTTATATAAGTCCGATTGGTTAATAAGTCGTGATCAGAATTTACATAATCCATTTTGGGTTTAGAAAGGAGAAAAATAACCTACAAAACTTAAATCCTACCCACTGAAAAATGCACACACAACCCCAGTTGTACTTTCCTAAATAATTTTACTATAATTTGTTTGTTTTGGCCTGTTACTTGAAATAAAGTAAATATCAGTAGCATGATCTGACTTTTGTGGAATTTGTTTAAGGGCTGTAACTAATTTGTGTTGAGTGTATTTAACACAACTTATTGTTGTAAGTAAATAAAAAGTAATGTTAAATTGTCCATGATCGTGTTTAGTAAATACAATATAATAATGACTGGTAAATTCAACCAAACAATGTCATGGAAATTCAACGGAATGACGTTGAGTAAACTCAGCGATGACGTTGAGTAAATTCAACGCGTTGACGTTGAAGAAATTCAACATTGTTGAGTACTGTCAACATAACAGCATTAAATCTAATATTCTTCACGTTCAAATAAAATTATTGTGCGGGAGTAGTTGACCGTGTTACCTTGTTAATTAAATCTAATGAAACATTTTTTTGAGATTAGAGAAGAGAGGATCGCTTCTTACAACCCCCCCCTGAGTTTTTTCGTTCCATATCCATGCTCGGATATGAAAACACTCATCTCTAATCTCGTTGCACACTTGAGTACAATGACAATACAGGGATTTCTGATTCTGATTCTGATCTTTTACCGTAGCAATGAATGCAAATGCCATTAATCCGCTCAGGGCCTCTTTTTTGAATAACTGTTTTGGCTGAGCTGGCTTGGTGCGGAGTTAGCTGTGCTGAGTTCACTCCTACCATACAGAGCTCATATCTAAAAAATATTTATCATAAATCAAAGCAAAAAAACATGCGAGCCAGCATGCGAGCTCCTCCTCAACTAACTTGCGACCTGTAAGGCTCTACTGTAATCTACAGGGAAGAATATAGATTAGATTAATTGCACTGATGAATAACAGATGAAGTCTGTGAATCTTACAAATTGTATTCAAACGTCATTCAAGTGAGCCACGGGACTGCTGGATAATCCCACTAATATGGCCGTCGAGACAAGGCCACCCAAATCCCCACCTTGGTGTAAGCTTTTTACCAGTTCCCGCCTCACTCAGACTGTTTATTCCCCATTTATGACAATGAGGGAAATCATTTCTGTTCTTTATTCTTTTCTTAATGTTAAAACTTGCCTTCAAAGATGAAATGTCTGTTTTTGATCTAGTATTTTGTAAAATAAATTACAGAGCTGTGCTAATAATCAATATTAAATTATGATTACAATTATTACACTCAACGATTACAAAATTGGCATAATCATGAAAAACGTATATATTATTATATATAAAACATTGTTAAAATAGTACTCATTTTACAATGTCTAATAGTGTAGAGAGTATACCTCAGTTCAAAATTTGGCCGTTCTACTGAAATTGTTTATTTAGATGTGACAACAGTTCTATGACAATTTAAGTGTGTAGCATGTAAACTCCAATACACTGTTGATTTGTTGCATTTGCACCTTAGTAAAAAAATAAAATAAAATAAGATATAATAAATTTCATTTGTCTTAATATTGGTTCCAATTAGATATTTTTTGTTTTGTACCCAAAAAAATAATCCTTAATAATATTCGTCATTTCAATTATTACTAAAATAATCATTATTAATCATTTCATTTCATAATCGAGCAGTAGTAAAATTATCCACAAAAATGTGACTTATTAAATATCTGTTGTGTCTCAAAAACACTTATTTGCTGATGACACCATTTTCTACTGCTTTGGAGAAAATCTGGAACATCTGACGATTGTGGGAAATGAATTGTAAAAATATAGTTTGACATGAATAAATTATTACTTAATTTAAACAAAACAAAGTTAATTATTAGAGCAACTAAACACCCAATCAAAATTCAGGTAAATTAAACTGAAATAAAGAAAGTGTATGAAAACAAATTCCTTGGAGTAGTAATTGATGCAAAATTATGCTGGTCTCATATAGATAATTTCAAAAGTAAAATGTCCAACATCATGTGGGTCCTGTACAAAACCAAGGATGTACTAAGCAAGACGTCTTTATACACACTATATTGTTCATTAGCCATTACCATACCTGACTTATTGTGTGGAAATATGAGGAAATGCCTATAAAACAAAAGGTTTTCCTGTTTTCAAACTACAAAAAAAGCAATCAGAATTAATAATAGATCAAAACGCACTGACCCAACAAATCCACTATTTATCAAATAAACACCATAAAATTTGATGTTCTGGTTGAGTTTACAATAGCACAAATTATGTACAAAGTACATAATAACATGCGCTGACAGAATACTCAGAAACTGTTCGAGATTAGATAAAGTTACTATAACTTGAGGGGCACTAGTCTGTACAAAAAAATAAAATCCAAAACAAGAACATGTTTCTGTAAGACAGTGATTCTCAAATAGTGGGGCGCGCCGCCCTGGGGGCGGGATGTGATGCTGAGGGGGGCGCGTGGGACCATGGGGAACATGTTTTTTTTTTTTTTTTTGCATGGTTTTGGGACCGAAAGAGGCGATCTCAGACAACGCGTGTTTGAGCTTGTCAAAGCTGTTTGTGCCCCTAGTTCACGCAGTACTGGTTTAAAAAAGAGGGTCACTCTGTCATACAGTTCTGATTGAAAAAAAGCGTCGCCCTGTCACGTAGTCCTGATTAAAAAAAGCGTCGCCCTGTCGCTTGTTGACCCGGAAGTGATTTCTTTTGCCGCTCCTTAAATGCCCCGCGCCAAGCTTTCTTGTGCCACAGCAGAACGGACTTCATTTGAACTATATGTAAGTCCGCGCACAGCAGAAGCAACAAGCTACGTGATGGCAAATAAACTACTCTGCAAACAAGTAGCGTTTTATAAAAAAAATAAAAATAAAAAACAATTTCAGTATGGAAATTGGCCGTCACATGTAGCGCCCAAGATGTATGAAAAGTTCTTGACAGCCAAAGTCTAAAATGAACAGGAAGTGAGTTAGGAATTTTTGAATGTCCAACTTTGGATCATTTTTGCACATTTACAGGGGTCATTCTTTTGCACCCCTATCCTAGAGGATTTATCCGATTCACTCAAAATTTTGGCTGTATCATCTTAAGACATGGGACAAACACTGAGACAAAAATCTTTAGTTTTCAAAATACTATCTGACCAAGGCGGGGTTTCAAAACTTGCGTTTACTATTTCCTTCGCCACAATGGACTAAATGCTTAATAACTCCCCTGCACATGCTCCTAAAAATCCAAAAATTCTCATGTATATAAAGTGCTCTTGCAAAAGTTGCAGGCACACGTAACAGCCTAATATCTGCAAAGTCTCAAAAGCCAGACTCTATACTCTACGGAAACAAGTTTTAATTTCCATTAAACAATTTGGCCTTTTATAGAGGTTACCTTTTATCAAAATTGGTTTTAATCTGATTTATTTTATTTTAAAAAAAAATTGCAATTCCAATGTGCCAGCGCCCCAAACGTTGCCATACCTGCCTTTATAGCTGCTTGCATCTCTAGTTTGTATTATTGTTTAACTCTTTTGTGCATGTTATGACAATTTCATGGATCAAACCAAGCAAAGGAGACGATTACAGTTGTTGAAAGGGGAATCATGTATCGTAGGGTGAAGTAATTCCCTCAGTTTAAAACTTGTGTGAAGGAAATCAGTAGCTGCCGCAGCTCTTCACCGTTTATCTCCCTGATTAGCAGAATCTCATAAATACCTCATCATGGATGCTAATCAGACGTCTCACCTGGGGGGAGTGTGCTAAAAATATCAAAATGACACATGCCATCTCCATTACCTCCACAAATGAAGACTCAATAGAGCACTCAATCGACACGCGCTCATACTTGCTATACTAAGTGCTCTCTGTTTAAGAAACTGACGAGGAGAAAAAAAAATCCCCAAAATTGGACCTTAACCAATGTCGAACTGGCCCCGGGGTCCAAGTTGGCTGGTGACCCGCGGCAACTTCTCGTTTGGATTCAAGATGGAGCGAGTTGTGCGATACGATGCTGGCGTAGTATGGATTGAGATGTCGGAGCAGCTGGCCGACAACGAGGTGTGAATGATGCTTATTGGAGGCCATAAGTGTGCATTTGGGTTTCAGTTACATAAAAAGTACAAGAGAGAGGAGAGCTCAATTTAACTAGCGACAAAGATTGAAAACACTATTAGCTGCTGCTTTTGACTTTTTTTTTTTTTTTTGTGCAAACTTATACTAAAATTTATAAGACAAACATTTTTACTTAGTCCATTATGGTGTGTTGAACATTGCAAGCACATTTGATTGTTTATTAACAAAAAAACTAATTTACTCAAATAATAGATGTGAGAATCAGTGGAATAACAGATTCAAAACTATTTTGATTGCGGCAACCGTAGTTTGCTTGTTTAGGATTATTTGCAACATTTGGATGTATAGTTCAGCATTACTCCATGTACAATTTTTTGTGTGCAACAAAGGTTGTTTTAAAGAGCAATATGAATCAAGTTGAATTGAGTTGGGTCAATGTAGCTTACGACAACTAATTTTAGTGTACAAATGACTAGCTTTGCATGTTTTACTTTTTCTCTAACACTTAGTTGGCGTGTTGACCAACTGTCAGTGATCAGCATCTGAATCATCTTTATTGGCCAAGTATGTGTTGTCTCACTTTGGAAGTGATACAAATATTTAAAAAAACGTAATATTAAAAATATGATGTAGGAGGAAAAAAGTAAAGCCAATTTTGACAATCTGTGTCAAAAATACATTTAGGGACACATAAAGGCGTCCTCGCTGTTGACCAATAATTACTGTTTAGAGGCTGAAATCAGAGGATTTGACAATTTTAAATTGGCTCTAAATGATTACCGTAAGTTGAGCCAGCCCAAAAATGCATAATGAGGTAGAAAAAAACCCATACCTAAGTCGCACTGGAGTAGCTTGGTGAATAAAGGTCCACTGTTGGGGCAATCATTAGAAAATGGAAGAAGCTAAACATGACAGTCAAGAGTGGAGCCCCATGCAGATATCACCTTGTGAGGTCTCAATGATCCTAAGAAAGTGAGGAATCAGCCCTGAACTATACTACAATTATCTGATAATTAGAAATTAGAAATCCCTTTTATTGTCATTGTACTCAAGTGTGCAACGAGATTAGAGGGCTCCCCTCTCCAGTGCAATACAACAATAATACAGACAAATATATAAATTAGATAAATAAATAAGAGAGTGCAATGGAATTTAGTACTGAATAGTGCATATAAAAACACATCACAATGCTGTTCTGCAAGGTAAGGGTGTTCTCGTGTGTGTGTGTGAGAGTTCAGAATGGAGATGGCTCTCGGAAAGAAACTGTTTCTCAGTCTATTGGTCCTCGATTTGATGCATCTGTAGCGCCTGCCAGAGGGCATCAGGTCAAACAGGTGTGAGTTTGGGTGGGTATTGTCTTTGACGATGTTGAGAGCCCTTCTGAGGCACCGGGCGGTGTAGATGTCCGATAGTGAGGGGAGAGGGCAGCCAAGAGCTCACCTTGGAATACATATATGTAATTTGAGGACGGTCCTGAACACAGAAGGCAGGAGAAATACAGCATCTACCGCTATTATTAAATATACGATTGTAGTGACAACTAATTCAGCCGTGATCTTTTGACAGAACAGTTTACAAAAATGTCGTACACAGCACATGTGATATAGTCGCAAATGTACACTAGTTATGATACAGACTTCAAGTGTGTAACCTGAATGTTCAGCAAACGTCTTGCCTGTCTCGTATAACTTGCTCACCTAAAGTACAGTGTGTGCGCGCCTGTTTGCTCAACTCTGCAAGGGTTTTCTGAGTGTGCGTTTAATTTTCTTTAGCGTGCTTTTGGAGTCGCAAAGCTTTCCTCGAGAAGAGAAGAGAATTGCTTTCCACATTTTGGCACGTTTAACAATGTTATTTCAACCGACGTCAGTCTTGTTAACTCTAAATCATTTAAAGACAAGGGATGTGGGCTTGTGTCTTGGTATTACTTTACCTGCTGTGAAGGGATACTCCTTTTTTTAAACGTCTACAAGGCTGTGATTACAGAGTCACATGACTAGAAGATCCTGCCTGGGTTATCATTCATTTGCCGCACGAGTATTTCACCACTTCCTCCAACTTTGCTGCCATTGACGGACTTGTCTTTCCTTTTTGAGGCAGTAGGAATACTCGTAAAATTGCACATCATGAAAGCAACATTGATGATATCGATGACGCCATATATCGCCCACTTCTGTTTAAAAGCATTAAATGGTCTGTCTGTCTGTCTGCGTGTGTGTGCTTGTGTGTTGTATCCAAATATCAGCGCCGCTATGAAGAAAAGGGTCATTATCGACACGGAGCAGCCACGTAATGACAGCATTTGGTTTATTTAATCATAACAACACGGCAATAAGAAATACCACACAATATACAAGATGTACCTCACTGTTTATTTTCCTCTTCACACGCTTCAAAACTTTTAATTCAAATCTTGACTGATGCCGCCTGACAGTTTCCTGTCCAACATTCCCACCACCCGCCGCATGTTCCAAGCGTTTGTTTGTCCACGGTTGCCATGGTAACGCAATGCAACCCAACACCTGTCCACAGGCGTCCACTTGGAAATCATTATAGTGTCGACCAGTGAATGCATTGTTGTCATTCCCGAATGGTTTCATTCAACCCTTTGTAGTCTCCCCTTTGTGCTTAATTTATTGTTTAGCAATCTGCATTGACTTCTTTAGCTTTGACTGCTGCTAATGGGAACTATTCTTTGGTGCGAGCTAATTAGCAGACCTTCTTTTGGGGTGTCATACATTGAAGTACCATAAACCTAATTGGTCCACTTACGAATTGAATATACAATTTTATTCATTGATTTAGTTTTTTTGCCGTCCAATAAATGTCAAGTCACAGTATTTGAAACATATCTCGCTAAAGATGTAGTTCTGTTGTTGTATGCCACAACAGCAACCACAATACGCGAATGAGAGATGCAGGCGGTCATAAACAGGCGCTCAAAACTTCATTTACATGGTGAGTCCTCTACAATCATCAAACTGGACCTCATGCTTTGCACACAGATGTAGTCAAACATTTTGCGTTAACCTTTTCAAATGCCAAGTAGGAATTTGTCAGTCTCGGAATTGACGCAAAAATGTTCGTTTCAAACCAGAGTGACTGAATTCCTGTTAAATTTTGTGTGTTTTCCTCGTTTCATACACAACGTTCAAACTTAAGATAGCATAGCCCCCCAAGAAAAAAAAAGTTTTTCAGTTTGTAATTTACCCAAACTGTCTGCTTCAAATCAATACTATATTAAAACGACTTATTGTTCAGTTTCAGGCACCCAATATTGATTTCGGATAGCGGTCCAATATCAGCCCAAAAACATTGCTGGAGCCTATCACAGCTGTCTCTGGGCAGTAGGCAGGGTACACCCTGAACTGGTTGCCAGCCAATCGCAGGGCACACCAAAACAACCACCCGCGCTCACAATCGCACCTCGGGACATTTACACCATTCAGTCAACCTACCATGCAAGTTTTATAAGGGGGCATCGGACAGTATTGTATTATATCGATCTCCATCCAAAATCTCCAATATTTGTCGTATTTATTTTTTTCAACTGAAGTACATTCTCATGTTTGAGGTTGAACTGATGTAACCCGAATGGATCATATTTTCTCGTACCTACTGTTGCTTACGATTGTTCTTTGTTTTAATCGTATCACTTGATCAAGTCCCTTCAAACTTTTCATGCAAAAAAATACATAAATGAAGCATGTATTCTTTCCGACTGATATTTTATCTAATCAATATCGAAATTGGACAGTACTCTTGGCTGTGGCATCGGTATTGTATCAGGATTGAAAAGGTTTTATCGGGACATCCCTACTACTGAGTGTATTTTTTATTTGCTGAGTTCATGTTTGGGTTCGCTAAAACAAAATAAAATGCATGCCCACCTTTTACATCTAGGCTTGGAAAATAATATATTTCAGATTTAAGTTGTTAAAAACATAAATAAATAAATAAAAGAACTTTTTCAAATGCAGACAACTGTGTGCCCGCATATACTGTCTGTGAAAGCTTGTGTCAAATAAGTATAGATAGTCTCAAAGGCGCCAACTCTGTTTTTATTCATCTACTTATCAGACTAACACAGGTACCCCATTAATCATTTTTTTTTTTCAGAAGGTGACATTTTTTGTCATTGCTACAAAGGATGTTGGGTATTTAAAGCACTTCTTCAGGGTTAATCAGCGCTTTGATTTGTAATTAAAGGCTGACACTTTCTATCGAGATTGTGTATTGCATCTCACCGCATTGATCACAAGCCAGCCAATTAAAAGATGACTTACCTTCCTCATCCAGGTACAAAAATAAAAATGTGAGCCCCTCACTTTGTAATTGGACTTTTATGGAGAAAATGCTGCTGACAATATATCGAATTAGTGGGAAGGGCGGATAAAGGGCAAAACAGTTCAAGGCTTCTTCTTGACACGTTGACACCATGCAAGTTTCTACTAAAACTCTTCGGAAATCTTCTTAATTAGGACAAATAAATGTACGCAGAAGCACGAATGTCGGCCTTTTGTTTTGTTTGTGTTGGCGTGCAACATCTAAAGATCAAAGGCTACACTTGGCAATTTACCATCCACTTCAAGCGCTCACTTGCTACTTTGAAAAGTTTCATTGTTCTCTGTGAAATAGCGTGATAAAATCAGCGGAGGCAAACCGCTTCCCACACGTTTGGAGTCCTTCGATTTAGTGATCAAGGGGTATACAAGACGCTGATTGGAATATGAATACGAATTTGGATAGAAGGTGCTGATTCCGACATTGTTCTTGTGATCCGTGCAAAATGTCTCCTCCTAAATGCCAAAATCTGCATTTAAATTGAAACAAGCTCATCTGCATTTTGCATGCATTTATTCAATTAAGTCTGATGGTCTTTTCTTTTTCGGGGTGGCGGGGGGCTTCCCCACCTCAACGAACCAATCAACTGCTCTGTCCTTTGATAGACTTGATGTTGACTGATCGTCGCGTAATGTAACACATGGATACTTCCCCGTTATCCTCCATTCATGCATAGACGAAAATGCAAATTAGTTTCAGTTTATCATCACCCTTCTGTCTTGGTTCCATGGTTCAAATTTGAGAGCAATTGGACAACGTCTCCAGGATGTTGGAACCCTGGAAAATGCGCCAAAACACGTGGCTAAGTAAAACTTAGTTTAGTGTTAGGGTTTTTGTGGACTTGTGAAGGGAGCTATGTTAGAATTTGGTGATTTATGGCAAGTCATCAAACTTTGCCCATCTTCTCCACCAATATGCAATTCTAGAACTCACTTTTGTGTTACTCATCTGTCTTGTATACATGGTTCAAGTTTGTTTAAAATTGGACACAATCTCTTGGACAACTTTGTCTTTTGTTGTTTGAAAAGCCTACCCAAAAATGACAAAAGACTGACACTAACTGATGTATTCAAACAAAAGTGGAGGTAATCAAGGTAGAGTGCCTACCATATTTTAATTTGTTAGCTTCGGGGTTTAATTTTACTTATTCTTTTTACCTCCTGGAGTAGGGCTGGGCGATAAACCGAAAATTTACCGTTACCAAAATGTATTACAATGACCGACATAATTTTGCCCATGTCGGTAAATTCGGTTGTCTAAAAAAAAAAAAGAAGATTTGACGCGTTTATTTTCACACACACATAATGTTGTATGCAAACAAAATACTGTGTTTACAATGTGAAAAATGGACTCCCTCTGAAGCTAAAAGCTTATGAACAGGGATCCAGCACACCACCACCAAACAAAAGATTTATCCTGTACTGACGTAATCAATTTGATATAAATGTCATTTACAAGATGTTTACAGTGCTGGGCAACGGCTCATAGTTTATATAAATAAAAAAAAACATGCAAATCAAAATTTCAGTGTGGTGCTAAAACAGATATGATGGACCAGGTCATGTACATTTCAACTTAAATAATAACCAGTGATAACTCAGTAATCCATGTAAAAGAGAAAAGTTTAACTCTGAGTCATTTGGCTGCAAAATCTTTAGATACATATTTCTCCAGTAGCTTGCGCTTCAGATTTCTTTTAAATATAGAAAGCATAGCAGATTGTTTTATTTCATTATCCAATTCATTCCATATTTGTGGGCCCCTATAACATATACTGAACGAGTGGATTTTAATTTCCTATATTTCCCTTTCAAGTGCAACCTTTTCCGAGTACTATGTAGGTGAGAGGAAGAGTACAGTGGAATGAGTTCACACCATTTAGTATTCAGCCTGTTAACCACATTATACATTGTACATAGGTTATGAAAGATGTTACATTCTGGAAGCTTTAGGAGACCATACTTTTGGAAGAGGGCATTTGTTGGAGAATTATATTTCGAGTCAGATATTGCCCTTATGGCTTTTTTTGGTAATATGAGTAATTTGGCAGTGTATGTAGGGTAAGTATTATTCCAAATAATATTACAATAGTTCAGATGAGGTTCAAACAGTGATCAATACAAAGTTAGTAATGCCTCTAATGGGAGCAATTGTTTTAGTTAGTAAAATAATCCTACTATTTTTGATAGTTTTTTAACCAACTCATCAATATGCTTTTTAAAATTTAAAGACTGGTCAATATGGATTCCTAAGAATTTAGTGGACTCAACTTTGTTAATAAGTCTGCCATCAATAGTTATGTTCAATTCACAATCTCTGTATTTATGTTTATTCATGCTGAAGACAATATAATTTGTTTTGGTGATGTTCAGGGATAACTTGTTACATTTGAACCAAGTATTTTTGATAACTTCTCATTTAAGAGTAGTACAAGCTGATCAATATCTTTGTGATATAAATAGATTTGTGTCATCTGCAAAAAGAATTTCATGAATATTGTGCGAACAGAAACCAAAATCATTAATATGCACAATAAATAAATGGGGGCCCAGAATGGATCCTTGGGGAACTCCTAATGTGATGTTTTCCAGTCCTGAGTTTTCCCCCATTTACATTTACATATTGTAGTCTATCCTGAAGATAGTACTTGAACCACTGTAGTGCTATACCCCTGACACCATAATGCTCCAACTTCCCAAGTAAAGTAGAGTGATCAATCGTATCAAATGCCTTTGTGAGATCGTGAAAAACGCCAATACCAATTTCTCCCTTCTCAAAAGCATCATTTACTCTCTCAAGCAAATCCAAAGTGGCCATGCATGTATTGCTCTGTTTCCTGAAGCCATACTGTGAAGAAACCAGTATATTTTGTTTTTTTAAGTAGGCTACCAGTCTCAAGTGGATTGCTCTTTCTAGTACTTTGGAAAGGGTTGGTAATATTGATATGGGCCTATAATTCTGCGTTTCATTTATGTTCCCAGACTTATATACTGGTATTATTTTTGACACCTTCATTTGCTTTGGAACAACGCCGAGCTGGAGAGATAAATTTATTATATGAGCAAGTGGCTCAGCTATCACATGCACAATAGTTTTAAGAATCTTACTACTAATACCATCAGCACCAGTTGTGTGTGAACATTTCATCTTGTTTATAATATTGGTTATTTCTATTTTACAAGTAGGAGTAAAATAGCATGAGTTGGGATAATTATTTTTTAGATAGTATTTGTAATGTGAGCCTCCTGTTGTAGAAATTTGTTTTGATAGATTTTTTCCAACAGAGGCAAAAAAAATGTTAAAATTGTCTGGTAAATTATCTGCCTTAGTCGTTTTATTTGATTGGGTCTGCATTACGGCGTCAGGAAAAACTGGTGATTTTGCATTTCGGCCAATTACCTCATTTAGCACCTTCCAAGATTTCTTCTGATCGCCAGAAGCATTTTTAAATCGGTCAGAAAAATAGTTTTGCTTACTAACTCGTATTAGATTTGTTAATTTATTTTTATATCTTGTGTATGTGCATTTATTTATATTCTTTGGACTTTTTTTTATACTGTTTATAAAGTTTAGTCTTCTTTTGAATAGACTGTAGAATTCAATTTGTAATCCAGGGATTTTTTATTTAATTTTGTTTTATTATCCTTTCTGGAATAGTTTCATTAATAGAAGCTCTTATTTCATGAGTTAGGTAGTCAAATGCCTTGTTTGGATCATTAGAACAATAAATAGCATCCCAGTTTTTTGTTTGGAGATGTTGAGTTAGGTTTTTAAGGGTTTTGTCTGTTAGAATCTGGACTATTCTCTTGGTACATGGGACAAATTGCATTTTGGTCCAGTTCATAAAAAACACAATGGGATAATGATCTGTTATATCTGAATATAATACACCAGATTTACCTCCAGAGTTTTGTATATTGGTAATAATGCTGTCAATAATGGACCCACTTTTCTCTGTAACTCGGGTATATTTATCAATAGTTGCATAAAAGGATGAGAAGAGAATATTTTGAAAATCCATTCCTATTGTATCCCTATTTGATATGTTGATATTAAAGTCTCCCATAATAATGCAGTTTTTATTTGTCTGATTTAGAAGATGGAAAAGACTTTCAAGGTGAGCTCTAAATGAACCATAGTCAGAATTGGGTGGCCGGTATATTGCTCCGATAATGAGACTTTTCCCCTTTGCCATTTTTATTTCGAGAAATCATGAATCAGAGTAACCATCATCAATAGTTATATCATTTTGCACTTTTACTAAGTAATTTGAATTTACATAAAGACAAACACCCCCACCTATTTTACCAATTCTATTCTTGTAATGCAATATGTATCCATCTAAGTTATAAATATCTATATATGTTTGGTCATTCATCCAAGTTTCGCTACATGCAATAACATCAAAATTTGTGGCAGTACTAGCAAACAACGAAACCAGCTCATCATGTTGTTTTTTAAGACTTCGTATATTTAGGTGCATGACTGAAAATGAAAAATCATTTTGTTTTAGATCTTCAGGGTTATAGTATTCACAGGTACAATTTGTAGTGTCATGATGGTACTTTTCAAATTTATTATACTCTCTAGTACAATTTATATCAATTAATCCCATACCTTTTTTTTTATATATATATATATATATATATTTTTTTTTTTACCCTATTCAGAACATTACAATTAATTGAGCCTAGGACCTTACTATTGTTTATTTGAGCACCATGTGAATTAAGATAAAAATATAAAAATAAAATTACACAAAACATAACCTCTAACTACCACTCAAAACTTAGTTGTTGTCATACTCTCCATATATTGTGTCGCCATATAACAAGGAAAGTTTAGCCCATATTATACAATATCACAGTTCAATCAGTTCTGAGGGGCAAATGAGCACTCAACACCGGTGACAATATTCACAGAGACATAGGCTACTCTACCAGTTACGGGATGGTTAAGAGGAAAGCTTCAGCCTCGTTAGGATCCTTAAATGTCTTCAGTACTCCATTTGCTTTGAAGGACAGGATCGCAGGATATGCCATTCTGAAGCAAGTATTTTTTTTAATGAGCTTCGCGCGCACGGTATTGAAGGCTCGCCTCGCAGCCTAGACTTCAGGTGGAATGTCACGGGTAATTCGCACTGGTCGCCCCTCATGCTGAAGATTCCCAAGGCGTTTCACAGCCGCAAACACAATGGAGACATCTCGAGAGCGCTGAAGTTTCACCACAACGGGGCATGGATGACCATCACCAGGTACTCCAAAAGCCCGATGGGCACTTTCAATGGCCACAGATGCGACAGGTAGCTGCAGTAGATTGGGAATAAACCCCTCGAAAAACTCAAGCGGGTCTCCCCCTTCGATTGACTCGTTTAGGTTTAGCCGCCTGATGTTCTTCTGTTTTTGTCGACATTCCAGGTCAGTTACTTTGGCCCGGAGATCCTTGTTAGTTTTCTCCAAAGCATGGATTTGCTTTTTTATCTGAACCATATCGTCCTCCAAGCGAGAAACGCGTGTTTCAGCCTCCATTTGGCGTGCAACAAGTGCCGCTGTCGTGGCAACAGCATCGTCAATGCGCTTCATGTCATCCATTTTCGCTTCGAGCTTCCCCATTGTCTCATTCACAGATTTTAGAATACCCTTGCTCGGCCACAGCCGCTGAAATACTTTTAAGCAAAGTCTCCGTCTTTTCTGTCTGCGGTGATGTTCATACCTCTTTATGTAGTCACGTGACTCATGCACTGCAGAAGAATGTAAACAGAAGAAGCGTTCGTAGCTGGCGATTCAAATCCTGAAGCGGCTGACGTGGCTGCAGACAAAGTAACGTTAGTTGAAATTGTTCCTGTCGCGCTTGTCCCGAAAAGAAATTCGACATCTGTCGTTTGGAACTGTTTTGGGTTCCATAAAGACGATGTCTGAGCAAAAGAACATGAACTACAAAGTGCGTCGTAAGCACCTGAAACAGCGCGTCCAACCTTTTCTTTTTCACCACCCACAACACAACCATGCTGTTGACTTGGAGCTTGTGCTAAAAGTTCAAAATGAGAAGCAAGGATTGACAATTGACAACAGCCCATAACGGAGGCGACACCATACGAGAGAACGTCTAAGAGGTGGACACGATAGCCTAGGACATGGCTAAAGATTTAGCTCCTCTATTTACCGTTGGAGCGCACAGGATTTAAACGCCTCATGAACGTAGCCGACAAGAGGTACGAAAATATTTGTCGCAAACAGCACTTCCCAATATGGACAACATCGGGACGGGAGCGGAGACATGTCGACCATTTTGCATCCACATCCGACATGGATCCCTGTTTGAGCCTGAATGTGCAGTACATAGGCGACAAGTGGCGACCGCGCACCAGAGTACTCGAGACGGCACATTTTCCACACTTGTTTATTTGGCATTGGCATTCCATTGACATTTTTTTCATTTTATTTAGCATTTTGTTTACAGGCGACTAGCTCCTTTGCACATGGCATTATTTATATTGTTTACAAGATACCTTTACACAAATCTAGGCCTTTGCAAATGGCATTACAACATCTCGGCACAATAAATTTGCAGAAAAAGATTTTGTGAAAGGTACCCTTTTTCTCCTGTTATTTGTGACATTGTTCAAGTCATGCAAAGCAAGCTATTTTGAATGTTTATTCAAATGATTTTTGTACTTTTATTTTGCATTGAAAGTAATGTGAACCAGTTGGTCAATAAAAAAAAGCAGTTAATATGCATTTCCTGCATTTATTTTGATTTTGCAAATGCAAAGATGAATGATGAATGGTGTAGCGCTCCTTCTTTGGCGGATGCTTTTGTTTGGAAATGAAACCACGTTCCAGAGCCTTTTCGGTGCCGTCTTTCTCGCAGAACGCAGCAAAGGATATCGGCTAGTGAAAGTTTTTGCCAGTAGTAGTATATTATTTTGACCTTTTTTTAATAATCAAATTTATTTGAGTTATGCAAATAATTGTTGCGGCACTAGTCCATTTTTTATAAGGAATGCCACTGTGCACCAAAGCGGGCTAAGTTGGTGCATCAACTTGATACCTGTAACGCTGAACAGCTATCTGGGTGAAAAAGTCAAAAATGCCTTGCATAAAGGGGCTTTTGGCCATTCTCGTGAGGCGCTTCAACTTGAAGACGCCTGTACTCAAACATGCAGCTTGTTTTCATCAAGGTCAGAAATTGCTTAGCACACTCAATGCCAGCACGGCTGATGACTAGAAATGCAAACGACCGTTGATAAGGTCATGATTGCAATAGATCGTATTTAAAGGAAACCCGTGATGACCTTTCCCTCACGGCTTTGGGTCTGCTCTCTCGGGACGTGACATAAAGTCAAAGTGCGGTTCACAAGGCCTGTTTCCTGCTCCAGGCTAAGGCGAGCTCACTTATTTGGAACATATCAATTGATTATTTGATCATTTCTATTCAGCATCCTCCAGAGGACTCCTGCCACTGTACCATCCTGAGCTAACTTTTAGATAACAAAGTAATACTGCTAAAGGTCCATCAATTCCAAAGTAGTGGACAAACTGTTATAAAGGGTGTACTTTGCTCATAACGAAGACAGATAACTGACAGACATTCGTAAAACGAGGACAAACAATTGCCTTTGGACTTTCATTTAAAAAGAAAAAGAAAAGACGACAAGCGATTGGTATTGGGCTTTCCTTTTCAAGTTATTTCTTTCCCGAAAAGAAGATAAGACAAGCTATTGATGTTGGACTTTACGAAAACAAAAAGCAACATTGATCTCTCCAAGTTCATATGAATTATGCCTCTAAATTGCATAAAAATCCTGAGGTCAAGCCACTTTTATTTTTCACTTTTGTTACCTTAATTGTCCAAATGTGAACTGAAACGTGATGACAAATGAAAGCACTTCAGACCTCTTGCAAGGCCAAATAAACCTAAAATGCGCCATGCCACTGCAATGTCACTCCAGTCGTGTAGGTGGCGACATTAAAAAGGGGGTGACACTCAACAAAAGCAATCCGGTGGGTCACTTGATGCCTGTGTGCTCTAAAGTGACAATCCGGCATCAGTCAATCCCAGTTGACTTTTGGCTTGACAAGCAGGTTACAACATTTGGCCCTGATCACAGCGGACTGTACCATGCCCCAAGTGGAAAATTCCTTCCTAATTCTGCACCACAATGTAATGTGTAAGTGGCGCTCTGCATTACTTGACATCTGCTGGGAGGGCAAACTGTGATCTCCATGGTAACTTGTGCGAGTGCGTGCCTAGTCAGTGGGACACATCTGCATGATACTCTGGTCGGCCTCTGTTTTTTCCCCGCATAGGAAATAATGGGAATCCGTGCATTGGCCGGCATGAAATCTGTTATAACAGTATAGTCAATGTTTGAACATTTCATCTGTCTCTTTCTTATAGCGCTTGTTTTCAAACAAGTAGCAGGTAAGCTGGGGCCGACCCCAGTTTCGGTTTTTGATGAGCGAAGATGGGGAATTTGCTCGACTGGTCACCAATCAATCACGTATTGTATGGAACGATGTTTTTGATTGCCCTTGTGTTAATGTTGAGCGAATATGAAGACGTTTGCGTGAGTTGCCAGCATGCTGCTGGGCTCCCCTGGCAAGCTCCATCCCTCCCTGATTTCCTTCCTTCCATGATGAGATGTTTTAATTACTCCATCTTTCGTTTCCCTCATCACTTTCAACTCCATGCCGTCTCCCCGAGCTGCTTCGTCTAATTAATCCATGCAGATTTACACACATGCACACACACGGACACGCACACACACGGACGCCATCTTAACGGTTCTCCTAGGAGACACTGGCAACCTGACAAAGTAACGCCGCTTTACTTCTATCAGACTTACTTTTACTTTGAGAGTATCGTTTATATACAGTGTCTGTGCATAAGTATTTGCCCCCTGCTGATTTCTGTGTTTTTTGCATATTTGTCAGTCACAATGGTTATGGTAATTTCATCAAGACAATTTTAATATCACACTGAGCCAACCCAAGGATATATAAAATGCAGTTTATAAATGTTGATTTTGATTTACCAAGGGGTTTGCGCTGCACTAATTGTAATTCAGTCTGCGGGCTATTAAATTGTACAGTGTATTATCAAAATGTTTTAAAAATATTTGTGTTGTTTTTATTTATTTTATTTTTTATTTTTTTTACTACAGAATACTTACCATGGTGTTTTTCTAGTCTTGCTCACAATTTACAACAATTAAAAACAAAAACTAGTAGCAAAACAAACTCCAACTAAACTAAAATAGTTTTTAGAAAAAAATAAAATGAATCAATAATTAATACAATTCAAACCAAGGCGCCCCAAAAATTAATTCAAACTTAATTTAGAAAACAAAATTAAATAAAAACTACCTATTAAAAATTCTAAATCTTTAATAACCCAGGTTGCCATCACCATGAATCTTCTCAACTGGATTGTATATAATTAAATTATGGCTGTATTGCACTGGAGCAGGGAGCTCTCTAATCTCGTTGCACACTGAGTACAATGACAATAAAGGGCATTCTGATTGTGGAGTTGTGTTGGGTGCCAGAAAAACATTTGTTGGTATATAATACCTAAAAGAAAATGAAAAAGGGCATCTTGTGTGTGTGCGTGTGTCTATATGTTAGGGTCCGTCGGGAAGCATGGAGCTGATGGAGACAGCCTTCTCGCGGACGCTCGGCGATCTGGTGGAGCTGCACCTGCACCACCAGAACAGCATCCCCGTGTTCACTTCCACCCTGACTATCGATCTGTTCGGGCGGCAGACCGTCATCGCCTGACCACCTCCAACGCCGCCTTTTTTTTCACACTTTTCAATTGGTGTTTTGGTGATTTTTTTTTTTTTTTAATTCTCTTTTTTAAGATAAACTTGAAACGTCAACACACATGTCCTTTGTGGTCTTTTTATTGCAAGTGAGATGGAGCAATGACAATGAGATAACGGATAAAGGGAATAACATTCCAGGTCAAGCAATCTTTTATTATTTTAGGTTTTAGATTTATAAGTTTGAAAACATAATTTGAAATCCTAACCCTGTCTTGAAACTCTAATTTGAGACTGTTGGAATTTGTTCCCCAATAAATGCAAATCAAAGCCTTAATTAATGTACACCATTCATGTTCGTTTTTATATTCAAGAAAGAAGATGTCAAATAAGACTCAACTGATACAAGTTTTGTTCTGATAATTTCTTAAATTCTCTAGAGTTCAGCAAAATTGTGCAAATCAGATGTCTGGGCGGCTTTTCTTATCCTCACGAGGACCTGCACATGAACAAGTGCGGTGGGAAAAAAATTGGGCTTTCTTACAAAGCTGTCCTCACATTTTATATCTCTCACTCTAGACATAGGTCTCTCACCTAACTTCATGTAGGTTGAAATCGCTCTTTCTCTCCATCCGTCGCAACGGGTCCAAGGCTAGATCTCCACAGTCCTTCCAGTTCTTTCCCATGGTCGATCATTGTTTGGTCCACCGCTCCTGTCAAGGCTTGGCCGCCTGGAATCTTGTCTTTGTGTATGTATGTGTTCATATCTCAAATTGTGTCTTTTGCTATTCTGTAAATGTGACATATGTGCTTTATGGATTTTGTTTTGTCTTTTGCCAGAATATGAAGTGTTGAGTCAGCAGTTTTGTATGTGCAGACTCAATTTGTGTGTGGGCTGTCAATGTGGCGTGTAGGTCCTGAAAATACTGTGTGTGCGTTGCAAGTGTAAAGTGTACGAATAAGAATTCTACAGTAAAACACATTTAAATGTAATATAAATCTAGCATATGATACAATGTATCTGTAGCATGAAATCTTTACCAAAGTTCATACTTATTGTTGAATCATTAACCTTAGTTTAGAACCCTCAAGTGAAAGTCTGTGCCTACTTTGAAACCTTAATTTGAAACCATAACCCTGGATTAAAGATGTCGCATAATGATGTAAAAATATTTGATTACCTTGAGTGAAAATGTTATCTACACTCTAGTAAAGTAGTTATATTTCAGCATCCTTTGTACTTCTACTCTTTCGTTTTTAGAAAAGAAAATGTACTTTCTACTTGTTTCTATTTCATTTTGGATTGTGTTCATTTCTATCTATCATGGTTCAAAACACCAATCCAGGGGAATCGCGCTTTTGTAGACCGAGTGTGATCGTATAAGAAGCATAAACACCCCATAACGATCTATTGGTTTCCACGTGATGCATTGCACATGAACGTGATACAAATGAACAAATCAAAGAGAAAGACAGATCATTTTGCCGGAAATATGACGACTGATGACAGGTTGTGATTCAATGTTGCAAGCTCGTTTTGTGGGGCTGTGTGTGATATTTTGAAATTTGACTCAAGCCAAGTCTGAATTTACAGTATAGATATATATACTTGTAACTTATTTGAAGTTATATCATTGCTATATACAATGTTTGTAAGGAAGACTAGTTACTTTTGGACTCTTATGTCATCTTGTACATCTGTGGCCCTCTCACTCTCACCACCTAGTTTCGGATGCACACTTGGCTACCAATAAAGGTTAGTGAATACATGCCACTGAAGTTGGACTTTTTGCACCATTACATTATTGAACTTCTGGTAGTCATCACATCTTCCGTTTCATGAAACGCATTAATGCTTGGTAGTACAAATGGGACTTTAATGTATTAGCCTTGTAGGCCTATTAAATGTGATCATTTTTAATGGGCATACATGCAGTTGAAATAGATGGCCTTCAGCGTAATATTTTAATAGAACATTGTTACGGATGTTATGTCTTGCTGCCACACAAGGGGAAAAAATAAAACACAAAACGTCCATTATAATCGTTATGGCCTTTAGAAATGAAGAAAGGAAATGAATTTTTTTCTCCTTGTATTACTTTTATCCACTTTAAGTCTTTTTAAAACCACATCTTTTGTACTTTAACTTGAGTTGAAACTTCAACTTCGACTAAAATATTTTTAAATCCCAATATCTATACTTTGACTTGAGTAATGAACGTGAATACTTTTGACATCTCTGCCCTCGATTAAAAGCCTAATTTGAAACTAACCTTATTGTGAAAAACTAACCCTAGTTTAAAGATTTCAGATCTTTAAAATCCTAACCGTAGTTTAAAACCCTAATTTTAAATGCTAATCTTAGTCTGAAACGTCAACTGCAGTTTGAAACCTTAAATGGAAACCTAACCCTGGTTTAAAAGACTCATTTGAAACCCTAATCCTAGTTTGATACGTAAATTCTAATTAGTTTGAAACCCTAATTTGAAACTCTAACCCTATTTTGAAATGCTACACCTAGTTTAAATTGTATTTTGAAATCCGAACCATACTTTAAAACCTACATTTGAAATGCTAACCTTAGCTTGAAACTCCAGCTGTAGTTTAAAATTGTAATTGGAAACAATAATCCTAGTTTGATACCGTAATTTTAAATTCTAAATTATTTGAAAGCCTAACTGTAGTTTGAAAGACTACTTTCAAACCTTATCTCAGGATCACTCATTTGAAAATCCTAATACCAAAGTCGGGGATTCATAGTAAGGCTGTAAATTAGGGTTAGAGTTTCATCATAGAGTGTAAAACTAGGGTTAGGGTTCAAACTAGGGTTAGAGTTTCAAAGTAGGGTTTGAAACTAGGATTAGGGTTTCTAACTAGAATTAGAGTTTCAAACAAGGGTTGGATTTTCAAAGTAGGGTTAGGGTTTTAATCTAGGGTTAGGGTTTGAAACTACAATTAGGGTTTCTAACTAGTGTTGTGGTTTCAACTCTGGTTATAAAACTAGGGTTAGAGATTCAGAGTTGGGTTTCAAGCCATGGTTAGTATTTTAATCTAGGTTTAAAGTTCGGTTTTGAAAAGGTCAGAGTTTCAATAGTAGGCTTTCCAATACGAGTTATGGTTTCAAGTTAGGGATTGAAACTAAGGTTGTCGTTTCAAAGTGGAATTTCAAACTAGGGTTCGGATTTCAAAGTATGGTCAAACTGGTAGCCGTTGCGCCTGTCAGTAGCCCTGAACTAGTTTAGTAAAAAGGTTCTTGGCCCCTGCTCAAACCGAAGGCCTCTTTTGCGCCGCATTCAACGTGATTAACATTTTCACGAATGTGAGGTCTTGATTGAGCTGCGCAACCTCCTCATCATGATTTTATCAGTTCGCTCAGAGATGTACTCACTGATAGCTCATGAATATTCATGAGCTGCCACAAAGTTGCTGAGCTTTCTGACTTGGCTTCAAGTGTTGTGCACACCACACACTCAGTGAGCTCTATTTAAAACGACGTTTCATTCAGCTCCATGTTTAATGCATCCCAACATACATACGCGGGACGACCCATCACTTCTTCTTCCCCTTCCTTTATTAACCTTCCTCTTTTGATGTGAACATCTCTCTGTCCTCTTCCTCGCCAGTTAAAAATACACACTTTAATGCCCCTCCCACAAAATGTGTAGTTTGTTTAATGATTGATATGTGGACTGACCAATAAAGAGGAAGTCACATAACGCAGCAATCATTTTGTTCTTCCTGAAATGGTTGACATGCACGCCGACCAGTAGGTGTGTAATGACACCACTCATCTGTAGAGAGAGCCCTGTTATCTTTAGTCTATCCATGGCCATTATTCCTTAAGGGATTGTGCTCAAGTGTGTTTGGGAAAGCACTTTAAATGTATTTGGTTAAAGTGTTCTCCATTGCACTTAACTGCAATTTACCATAGTGTGCTCACCCAACAAGTAGCGTGACAATTAATGGCATCCGAGTGTATTACCAACTGAGGATGAGGAGGATGATGATGTGTCTCCATCAGTGGCGGGTAGTGCATTTCACTCGTAGGCCGAAAGTAAAGTCGTACTTATTCCGACTTGAATAAATCCCCCTCATATTACCATAATTTATGACACAACAGCAGGAGAAATAATATGCAGAAACACACTTACACAGTACTGAGTGAGTGTTGGATGACCTAGCTTCTCTTGAAAAGTCCGTCTTGAAAATTGCCTCGCAAGTGTATCTGCAATCAAACCCACACTTTGATCTCTTTCGGCCATTGTGGTTTCAAAAAGCAAGAATATATTTTCCATTTTCGAACGGTCGCCAGTTACGACTTCCGAATGTGTTGATTGCCATTGCGCCACCCCTTCACGTGTGAGTATCCAATCACAAAACGAGTTCATCACCTTCAGCGTAAGGCCAGCGAGAAGGCTCACTGTAGCCATTTCATGATCTGATTGGCTATTGCGACTATCTATCAACTCTGAAAACCCATAGTCTTTGACAGAACAGATGCCCGCACAATTGTTTCTGAATGCCTTGGACGAATAGTAGTGCATGCTTCTGATATTGTGAAATGTGCCTGGCAACACAATCTAGCTGAATTCTAATTGGATAAAAACTATCACTAAAAATACAACACTCGGATATAATATGACATCAATGCGAAAAATATGATCATGATTTCTTGATTATGTTAGGCCAGCAGAGAAGGCCTTGATGGCCTACTTCTGGCCTCAATGTTGTGGTTGTTGTGTAGGTTTTGTAGTGCTCTCTGAGGTTTAGTTCTTCTAGATATTATGCTTGGGCTTATTATTAAGGTTAGGGTTTAGGTCAAGAAGGATCTTGATATGCATGGCTTAGAGCAGTGATTCACAACCACCGGGCTGTTCTGCGGGTCACCTTTGATAAACTTGCAGTTGACACATATCAAGATGCTAATTGTCTCAGTCGCGTTACGCTTGTATTAAACCCACAAGCTAGCAAAATTAGTAAAAACCATACCAAGTACAAAGCCTGCTCTGCACATTAAGCGGCCAGCACTCCCCTGCTGCAAGTCTGCAAAAGTTAGGGAGTTGTATGAACCGGATCGCATTGGAAAAGAAGGTCGGGGACCACCAGTTTAGAGCTCTTAGAGTTAGGGTTGTATTTGGTGTTAGGGTTGGGTGGTGAGATTTTCTCAGGGTTCTACTCTAAAGGATTAAGTGAGCATGTGCACTGAGTTTTGCGAGGTAGGGTAGTGGGTTAGGATTAGACTCAGGATGAAGGTCTTGGGCTTGTTTTTTTTATTGTTTTTTTTTTTTTAGGATTAGACCTAATTTTGGGTTCTTGTAAATTTTAGGGCAGGGGTCACCACCCCATTTGAAAGTCAGAGCTACTTCTTGACTACTTATTAATGCAATGGGCTACCAGCTTGATACTCACTTCTGAAATAAAATGTGCCCAAATTACGTTTAAGAATTGTATTATTATGTTACTAATAACGCTGGTCAACAAATCTTTACATTTTTTCATCAGAGATACAAGTAAACTTAGAGTCAAAAATACATTAAGGGATACAAATAGTAGTTTAAGGACACATAATGCCATCAATTATTAAAAAAATTCACCAGAATAAAACTGAATGTTTTTAAATCAATAGTGGAGTATCTCATTTGAAAATGTACAGATAATTTGTAGCAGGGATTATGCAGTAGTAACACAGAGGTGTGCAGCAAAGAGACACTTGGGTCCGTCTTTTCAAAACGTTGGACACTACTAGGCTCACTGTAAAATGTTAGCTGGATTGACATTTTTACCATGCATTATTTGGAAAGTATGCAATTGTATGTTTTTATGGCTAAAGGGCAGTGTTGGTTTGATTTATTGTTTTAATTTTTATTTCAAAAGAAAAAACATTCTCCCTAAAAAAATAAAAATATGATAACTCTCGCCGACCCTCGTCCATACTCATACGCAAATCAAAACCTTCACCCTAAGGATCTTCAACCTTAACACATCCTAATCCTAACCTTTTTCCTCTGCACCAAACCTTTCCTGCATCTGATTTGTCATAACAACTATTTGAAAATGTTTTTCTTTTAATTTAGACTTTTTGTCTAAAGAGTAAAGGTTAACGTGTAAATGGTTTTGATTGGTCCAACACAGCCATTTTGAATCTGGAAACCTGGTCCGAAAAGTGAGGACCAATCACAATACCCACACCAGTGTGGTTATGACTCCCCCAGCAAGGTTTACAGCTCCTGTCAAACATTTCAAAACAAAGTGGCAAAATGTGAGGGCTCTTTCTAGACCTAAACTTAGCCATAAGAATCATCCTTAAAAAGCCCTTGTCCTAACAGAAACACTAGGGATCTCTGGGATCTCATCCTTGCTGGTGGTACACATGGATTCAGCTGCAATCAGATCATCATAGTGAATTCATATAATGGGAGGTTCTTCAGAAAGAATCCTACCTTTTCACATCCGCAGTGTTTGACAGAGCTTACAAGTCAGATGTGATATTAGAGACACTTGGTTTGAGCCAGTAAAAGCCCAAGTGACGGTTTCAGTTTCTCTTTGTGAAGGCCTCAGCTCGCACTCTGTAGTGTTGCTGTGGTAACAACACATGTTGAGTTAAATCTATTATAACACAAAGACTGCGCTGCACAAAAATTCTGTCTAGGAACAAGGCTCATTGAACCTGACAAGAACCCATACACCTAACCCAAACAAGAATCTCACGATAACCCAAATGCAAAGACAACCCTAATCCAAAAAACAACCCTAATGACAATCTTAAAAGAACCCTATTAAGCACTTCAATGAGAAAAAAACATCACAGAAAAAAATACCTGCGCAAGACCAAACCCTCTGACGAACTAACATCTAACAGCTAATCCAAAAAAGAACTCTAAGACAAAAACCCTGACAATGCTAAAAATATGAACACCAACCCTAAACAAAACCCAAACTTTAAGAACCAGTACCCGTAACGCAACCTTACAAGACTTATAACACATTTTATATTGTAATATTTGTGAAAATATCTAACCCTACAACCCTGATGCTAACAACAACCCCAACCCAAACAAGAACCCTGACTCCAAACTTAAACATAATAATATACTAACGCCTAACGTAACATAGCCATCACAAGAACCTTACCCTTAAGCTCGGAGGGTACAAATGATTGCAGACAAGTGTAATGATAGCAGTTATATCATTAGTCACTAGTTGGCAGTATTGCCTGATATGTGTGTTTGGTTACCAGACGAACAAGGGTGTATCCACACAGATGAGAATGCGAGTCAGTAAATAAAGAGACACAAGCTTGCAGCATCACTGTTCCTGCGTGACTTCTTATAAAATAGAAGGCAGAACATTACAACAAGTGAAAGAAATTGATATTTTTATTGTGCTCTTTTTAATCATTTGACTAGAAAAAAGAAAAAGAACGTAAGCATCTCACAGTTTTCCGTCTCTATGCCGAGGATTTCCTGGCGTACAGTGTGTCCGACGTCATAACCGGATCTTCTGCATCTCCAAGGCATTTCCGTTTTCCGAAAGTACAGTCGCTCATTACCTTATAGCAAACGAGTCCAACAAAAAAGCTAATACAACATGGCTACAATGACAATACCGTCGCTCCGGTTACAAAACGGCACCCAGGAAACAAGAAGAAGAAAGCAAGTTCAGTTTGTAAAGCAAAATATGACAGGAAAATCAAGAAATGTGATTCTTTTTTTTTTTTTAAGGCTGCTGTTGAGTTGAAGCCACAATCTGGCTGTCACTGCCTTCGACTGCGCCGTGTGATGCAAAAAAACAAAACACTTTGCCTTTCCTTTTGCCCTTTTTTTTTCAACGTGTTCCCATGAGAATTTAGCAACACTTGGCACAAATAATTAAGCAGGAAAAAATGGTAGACTGAAAAACCCAAAAGTAATTACTTAGCCTTAAGACTTGCATAACATTTTTGATTAAAAACAATGCTTCTAAATACGCTGTCTCTGGAACTTCTAAATCAGTTGTGTCAGAATCACACAAAAACCTGAAGAAAAAAAAGCTCAAAATTCATACCTGACATGTACTTGAAATCCAGCACTAGCCCTAACAAGAACCCTAGCCAAAACGTCACCCCTAGCCTCAGCCCTAACAAGAACCTGACCCCAACATCGTTAGTCTGGCAAGAATTCCAAAATCAATATTACGCCCAAAAAAAACAACAAAAAAAAACAACACAAACTCCAATCTCAACCTAACCATGGACTTAACCAATAAAAAAACCTCAACATAAATCTAACCTACTGTAACAATTCACTCAAAAGAACCCTAACAAAACCCCAACTTAATCCAAAGCCCAACGTTAACTCCATCCATAACCCCACCAAGAACTCCCAAAATAACAAAGACCTTAACACAACTCTAACCTCACAATAATAAAGACACAGACACCAACCTTAACCCTAAAACAACCCTTCCTACAACCCTAGCAAGAACAACAATCCTGGCAACCAACATAAGATAGTGGTGACCATAACCCATACAAATACTCTAACCCCTACAGAAGCCCCAACATGAAACAACAACCCCAACAAGAACTCGAACAACTTTCCTAAATTAAACGAAATCATAACTCATGGTTGTTAACCTTAACTCTGACACGAACCCCACTGATAAGAACTTTTCTAACATAAGCATCAAAACTCTGACTCCAACCCTTATTCTAGCAAGAACCCCAAGAGCAACCCAAACCTTTACTCTAACAGCCAATCTTAATGATAAGAACCTTATCTAATGAAAGCATCAAAAAACTGAATACAACCATTACCCTAGAGAGAACCCCAAAAGCAACCCAAACCTTAACGAGTACCCCGACACCTACCATAACAAGGACCCAAATCGTAACAAAAACCACAAGCCAAACTCTAGAGAATCCAAACTACAACAAGAACAGGAATCCTGACAAGAATCCTGACCCCAACCCAAACTCTTGAACCAAACCCCAACAGCCAACACAACAATGTGAACTGCATTTAGTTCCGTAAAGATTTATTGTTTTGCACTTTTTAACTTCATCTTCTTAATGTATGAAATTAATGACTTTTTATTTGTATTTTTATCCAAACTGAATACTGCCACATTCTCGTGAGAACACGCTCATTTGATATTTCAGCGGTTTTTGCAAATTGTTTTTTTCCTTGACTTTATCACTAGTCACATAATTTTCACATTCTTACAACACAATTGTTAAAAATTATAGAGAGAGAGGGAGAGGAAGAGAGAGACCGATAGAGCGAGAGAGAAAGAGCGAGAGAGAGAGGAGAGAGGGGAAAAATTTTTTTTTTTTTTTTCATAAAAATGTTTCAACTGATGACCATAAATGCTCAATAGAGTGAGAGGACAAATTGGGCCCTTTTGTTATTGAAAAAATGGGTTAAATTCAGCTGTTCGCAAAGCATACATTCACCTGTGTTTGTGTTTGTGTGCATAAAGTGTGTGTGTGAGGGGGTGCGCGTGTGTGTGGGTGTGGGTGTGTGCGTGTGTGAGAATTTGTAAAATTGTTTTGAATTGTCGTTTGGCACAACGGCACCACAGTGGAAACAGAGATTCTAAGAAAATGATAAAAAAAGCAAAAAACACCCCAAAATTCCCAAAACAAACAAATAAAATAAACAATTCCAAACTGGATGACGCTGTTGCGATGAGACACAGTGGAGCTACGGCATTTTTCCCAGAAGAGATAAAAGCTCTTTTTTCCACTTAAAAGTTTGGGAATTTTTGAATAGTGCAGTTTTTCCCACTTTTTTTTAATTGTGGAATTATAGACATTCATTTGAAGTTTTTTTTCTTTTCTTTTTTTTTCCCTTTAGTTTTCAATCGCAAAAACTTGAGCGAACTGACTAACTCCGGTTGGGCCGAAAAGCCCTAAATGTTTTAAAAACACCTGTTTCAAATATAGAGGACATTCTAGAATTGTCTTGTACAGCAGCACCCCACCCCCTGTTTGTAGTCCTCCAGGTACAAAGGGGCGCTCTTGTGTCCTATGCTGTCAAGTCCTGTGTCACGTTCAAATAAATGTGGAGGATCTTAGGAGCAGAAAGAAGATAACAAGAAGAATTTACATTATTTGTAATAATAATAATAGTAGTAATACATGTTTTTTTTTTATTTCAATTCTTTATATAAAACTGCTTGGCAAGGAGAAGTCAGAAGTATTTGGCACGTTATAATTTACTCACTGCCACACATATTCTTTCCCCCATTTTTCACCACATATTCCTGGTACCGCAGTTTTGAGGTGGTTGCGTTTCCACTGAAAAGAGAGCTCAGAAGTCTTAGATCACCTTGAAGAGGAAACGAGGAGAAAAGAGGGCCACAGGAAGGAGAACTATTTTATCTAAGAGAATACTGAGGCTCACAGCGGAAAACTAGAGAAGGTGGAGTTGACTGCTACAAGGCATGGCAAGAGGCTACGCTAATGATAGCATGTGTTTGAGTGGGTTGCTTTTCGACTGCAAGTAAAACTTTGGTACTCATTTAGTAGAAATAAATGCAAACTTTATCCATGAGGAGACTTCAGGGGTGCATCAACACTGTTGAGTCAAATGCTGCAAGCATATGGCAACAGGCTATGTTAACACTAACATAATAGTTACTAGTTGACAAATCTGTTCAACCAAAGAGCAACCAGTTCAGTTTACATAATACCAAATAATTTAGGAGACTGAGGGCCTTAATACTCCAGGCAAGGCAACTGTACGAGTTCATGATTAATCTGCTTGACCAAAGAGACACCGGCGGTAGTTTACGTGGAGCCCCCAGGTACTATAAATAGTACCAGTGGAAACGTATCAATATATATTTAATTGCGAATGGGTTGTAGGGGAAAGGGGGCACTCATGTTGCCTGGTGACCCGTCCTGAAAGAAAAGCACAATATTTATGTCCGATTCCTAAAAATGTCTTTCAAAATGCCAGCCACTTCTTTTCTCCTGGTGATTTCCTAAAAAGAAGACAAATCATCCCCCCCCAAAAAAAATTCAGGACGAGCTGCCAGGTAACTTTTTCTCCTTTCTTAGTGAAAACATACAAACGGCTACACAAGTTAGAGCTATTAGTTCCATTAGATTAGAAATGAAATAAAAGAATCTACAATTTTTGTGTTGACCTTTCCTCCTCCTTCTTCCTCCTAAGATTTGATTCTTCGATTCCTAGATATGTGGGTTTTATGTTTTGTATTTACAGGTCTTCCACAGTGTTGTTGTTGCACCTCATCAGGCCTTCTGCTGGGCCGAGACCCCCTTCCAGTAGTCCAAAATATCATGCAGATCCTCATCCTTAGCGAACTGGACTTTGCGGCGCAGCGCATGCCCAGCCGCGACGTACCCTTCGTCTTCCATGGATGCCTGCCGGTGCCTCTTCCGGTGCAGCTTGAAGCGCTCCCACAGGCCCAAAGTGGGAGTGCACAGGAGCCCTTCTTCTTCTTCTTCTTCTTCCTCCTCCTCCTCTTCTGGACTGGAGCAGTAGCTGAGGTTGTGGTAGTGGGGGGACAGGGCATAGTGGGGGGCCAGCTGTGAGTATGCCATCTCCCTCTGCTTAGCCTGCCGGCTGAGGGTGAGTGGGTCCAGGACAGAGGGCTTGTGTCCACTAGGGTGGTAGTGGAGCTCCTGCATGAACTGTGGGTGGTGCTGAAGTTCCTGGGATCCCGGGTACGAGTGGCGGTGCTCGTGGTATTGCCGGATCCTCTGGGCCTCGGCTCGCAGGATGGCCGCCGCCGGGTTGACTGTGCGGACTGGTTCCTCACTGCCACGGTCGCTGGGTGAGCTCCTTTCTATGTAGCAAGTCTCTGAGGTGTGAGAGGCCCCCTCTGAGTGGAATGAACGGGGACTTCTGGCTGAACCAGGGGATGAGGAGGTGCTGGGCCTCTTAGAGGTTGTGGGGGCTTCCATGCTATGGTGCCGCTGCAAGGAATGGTGGTAGTCTCTGCCCCCTCTTCCCCCTTTGTAGACTGGGGATAGGAACTCATCCCCTCTGTCTCCTGCCTGCTCAGAGAGGATCACAAGCTCTGGCTCAATGGTGGTTACGGCACCCCCACCCACTGGGGTAGGAGACTTCATGCCCTGCTGGAAGGAAGTGGACTCAGACTTGAGAGCATCGATGCAGTTGTTGATGATCTGGTTAACCTTGTCTACTTCCTTGGCGATGATGGAGATCTCAGCCACGGAACCCTGGGGATTGGCCTTGGTTGACATATCCCGCTCCCTCTCCCTCTCCACACCGGACCCTCGCACTTCCATGTAATTGAGCTTGGCAGGCTTGTGTGCCGGTGTCTCTACCACCTCCTGAAGTTGGTAAGGATCTATTTCGGTACCCTGAGGCAGGTAGGGCATCCTGGACCGACTGTCCCCGCTGGGGGTTACCTTCTGAGAAACAGAACCACCGCTGCTCTCGATATCCCCTTCGTCACCATACTTGAGCTCTATCAGGCTCCTCTGGATCCGGCTCAGCTTGCGTTCTTTCTCTTCCATGATCTTCTTCCGTCTCAGGCAGTGGACTACCAGGCCCAGGAAGAGCAGCATTCCAAACAGGCAGCCCAGGATGGTCATGATGTAGTGAGTAGCCGACGACTGATTGGCAATCCGTTCCGGTCTGGCCCCGTGACCCGTGGAGATGGTCAGACAGGTGTGGTTAAATCGTAGGGAGTTGCGTATGGAGGCCACGCAGTATGTATAGTCTGTGTTTGCTTTCAGGTTTGTCAGTTCAATGTCCTGCCTCTGGTACTTTAGGGTCTGGATGTCGGTGAAGAAGCTGTTGTTGTACAGCATCAGGATGTACATCTTCCGGTATGGGTGCGGGATCTCTACTGTGATGATGGCGCTAGTGTGCAGCACCTGTTTTAATGTCATGACAGGATTGATCTCTGTGAAGATTGTGTGGTAGATGACCTCATCCGGTGGTGTACCTGACGCGCAGTCATCCAGTCCGCATGGGGTGAAGTCTGGCGACAGCGTGGTGGCATCCAGCAGCCCGTTAATGTAGAAGGCGGTGGAGTTGCTGCCGTCCTCGGTGCACACCAGGCTGAGCACGTGCAATGCGTTGCGTTGGGCCGGTGCGTGAGGGTTGGGGCTCAACAAGTTGTAGCCAGAGAAGCCATGGGGGGAGTCGCACACCATGCGCTCGCTGGTCCGGTTGGGGAAGGTGGCAAGCCAACTCAGGAATGGCAGAAGCTCACAGGAACAGTTGAAGGGATTTGTGTACAGCTCGCAGGTGGTCAGCTTGGAGAGTCCTGAGAACAAACTACCATCCAGCACCTGGATCCTGAGGAAAACACAAGAAAATATATATATTGTATTATAGCTTGTTAATGTTTGGTTTATTAAAACAAAGTCAATCAACTCATGTCTCATTTGTGTTGGGTTTGCTTTTCCACAAAAAAATCTCACCGTCTTTCTATTAGGGTTTGAATGACCAGATTCTCTGAAGTCAACCCTAAAGTGTTGATCGTCGAGTGGACCTCTGATTAATCGATGACATTATCGTTCTTTTTTTGCAGTTGTCAACTCTCTATGCTCGCCTCCAAACAAAAGCACAGATGCTCACGTCCTCCCCCTGCCATCTTGAGTTGCACGGACTACACCACCCGACCTGTTCATCCAATCACCTTCAGACACTGACCCATTCGTTTCACATTTGATTTACTTTGTTGTAGTGAATCTTGTGTCAATGGTGCGTCATGACATCACGACACGTTTCTGATACTTGTCTCTGACACGCTTCCCAGATTCCAAAATATGTATGAATCAATGTTGAAACGTGGTTCAGCATGAGTATTGAATATCAATAAGACCTGAAGTATAAATTATAAAGCGAGTTTGATAAAATGTTGAGTCCACGCTTGTTTTTCAACCATGTATCACACAATATCAATGTTGATTTAACCGTCATACAAACCAGAATATATCTGCACATTTTTGCACACATAGGCGTGTGTGGGGGTGTGTGTGTGTGTGTGTGTGAAAAACATGTTAATACTTTCAATAAACCCCAGCATCTCCATTCTGTTTGTTGATTTTGGCCGTATATCTATTTAATTATTATCAGTATTTCCAATAAAATGTTTAGTTTTACTAATATTTTAGTCGTCTGAAATGTTTTAACCATGTACCATAAGATTTAAATCAACTAAATCTAATGTAATTGACTGTAAGAATAACACTACATAAAGCCGTAAACATTTTATTCGAAAACATTAATGTAAGAACACCGATCAGCCAGGGACCAGAGCCCTTCACAAAAATGGATTAGAATTGTTGAATCAACGTTGATAGACCGCCAATCTTCAACAGTAACCAAAAATCTCCCTTTTTCACCCTAATTCAACATTTATTTAACATCTTTTGCTATCTGCTCTCTGGGTCATGACGCCGCTACCAAATGAATAAAGAAAAATAATAAAATGAAAAATCAATGACATGAATCAATCATAAATACATTTTAATGAACCATTTGGGGGGAGACTTGAGCTTCATATCTTCTACAAATATTGCAGGATCATGTGAATATTTTGCCCACCCCTGGTCTATCCTGTTCAGGGTCACAGCTAAGCATCAGGGTACACTCTTGGACTGATACGACCAATCACAGGGCTCTAGTATCCTGTTTGAAAGGTACCTGTTCATAGATAGGTCGATGTTCTCGATGTTGGGGCACTCCCAAAAGGTGTTGGGCGTGACGGTTTCGATGACATTGGCCTGCAGGTAAAGGTACTGCAGCTTGCCCAGGCCTCGCAGCATTCCCTCCGTCAGGTTTCTTAGTTTGTTGAAACCCATCTGGAGAACCTTGAGGGATGGAGAGAGAACATTGGGATGGAGGGAGGGGTGAAAAGACAAGTGGGATTGCTGATAATCTCTGGCGAGCTACTGTGGAGAGAGATGCCGACTCAGCATACTCTTGATGTTTTGCATGCAGATCAAAGATGAAGTCTTTGCATCCTCCCTAGTTTGCATGTGATCGCCTGTCAAAGCAGCAGGAAGACACATGATGATACTCTGAATCAATTAGGTTTGTCTGTCTGGACACTTTCCCCAGTATTCTGAGAAGGCAGGAAACATCCACATGATACCATAAACATTTTATGGTTCCCTTGGTGGTAAATTCAAGGTCAGGTTAATTAAAGGAACTTGGTAAGTGATGGCATTAACATAGGGCAGGTGAATGACATCATTGACACATGGTTAACACGTGGTGATCTGATAAGGTGTCAGTGCTGTCACTTAACAGGTCACATTAAGTATCAAAGTGAGTCACTTTATGCGTCACTGCCTTCATTTGACATTTCACTGATACCATGGGTCATAGCCTTTGTTTAACTTGTCACTCTTGCTGAGGGTCTGAGTCACTTTGTAATTTTTACTCTCTCAATGCCATCACTTAACATGCCATGCGTGCTGAGCCCTCTCCTATACGCCCTCTACACCTACGACTGCAGCCCAGCCCACGGCAACAACACCATCGTCAAGTTTGCTGACGACACGACAGTGGTCGGTCTGATCTCGGAAGGTGACGAGACAGCCTTCAGAGAGGAGGTAAAGAGGCTGACGGCTTGGTGCGAGGACAACAGACTGCAACTCAACATTGCAAAAACAAAGGAGATCGTCGTCGACTTCAGGAGGAACAAGACGGTACCGCCCCCCCTCTGCATCGAAGGAGTGTGTGTGGAGAGGGTCCACACGTTCAAGTTCCTGGGAGTACAGATCTGCGATGACCTTTCTTGGACTCACAACACCACAGCAGTGGTAAAGAAGGTCCACCAGCGTCTGCACTTCCTGAGAGTCCTCAGGAAATTCAACCTGGACAGGAAGCTGCTGCTGGCCTTCTACCACTCGTCCATCGAGAGCCTGTTGACGTACTGTGTCTCCACCTGGTACAGCGGCTGCACTGAGACGGACAGAGTGAGGCTCCAGAGGACAGTCAATACAGCGCAAAGGATTATTGGCTGCCCTCTCCCCTCACTGTCGGACATCTACACCGCCCGGTGCCTCAGCAGGGCTCTCAACATCGTCAAAGACAATACCCACCCAAACTCCCACCTGTTCGACCTGATGCCCTCTGGCAGGCACTAGAGATGCATCAAATCGAGGACCAATAGACTGAGAAACAGTTTCTTTCCGAGAGCCATCTCTATTCTGAACTCTCACACACACACACGAGACCACCCTTACCTTGCAGAACAGCATCGTGATGTGTTTTTATATACCCTATTCAGTATTATTTTCCATTGCACTCTCTTATTTATCTAATTTATATATTTGTCTGTATTATTGTTGTATTGCACTGGAGAGGGGAGCTCTCTAATCTCGTTGCACTCTTGAGTACAATGACAATAAAAGGATTTCTAATTCTAATTCTAATTTTAACTGTCAACACCATCACTTTCACCATCGGTCAAAGCTTTCGTGCTACGTGCTTGTCACTGAAATGTCAATGCTGTCATTTAACTTTTACTTTTACACTTTTATAATTGATCAAAGCAGTCACTTAACATGCTATTTTAACCATGTACACCATCCCTATCACTACGTCACTTATTGTCACTGTGGCGACGTGTCAATGGCGTAACGTTCCATCACTTTAAACGTGTGTCAATGCAGTTACGTAACTTGTCATTTTAACCATAATCCAACGGCATCACATTTTCACTTTGTCTTTGAACTTGTCACTGTTTCCACGTGTCAATGGCATCACTTATATCCATCCTTTTATCAAGTCTCCATATTGTCACTTTGTGTTAATGTAGACATTTCACTAATCACCATAACCATGTGTCAATGCCATCACTCACTGGGGTCACTTAAGACAGGTGTCAATTGTGCCATTGAAATAGTTACTTTACACTCCTGACAATGCAATTGCCTTGTCACTTTATGTCACCGTATGTCAGTGCCATCTCTCAACTTGTCTCTTTAACCATGTGTCAATGTCATCACTCATCCTGCCACTTTGTCAATGCTTACCTGCAGGTTGAACTGCGCCGAGAAGGCGCCGTCTTCCACGTAGCTGATGTCGTTCTTGGTGAGGTTCAGGTATGTGAGGTTGCCAAAGCGGCTGAGCGAAGAGTAGTGCACGGACCGGATTTTGTTCTCGTTCAGCCTCAGATCCACAATAGTGCTGTGGTCGGTACACAAAGGCAGCAGACAAAGACTGGTCAAAGTTCCCGGCTCGGCCCGTCAATCAAAACGGACATGGAACGGGTGTTACCTGTTGATATGGGCCGGGATGGCCTCGTAGGGAGGCTGGTTCATGCTGCAGATGGCCAACCACACAAAGCCCTTTTCGCCCTCAATGAGCCAGCAGTCGGCCGTTACCGCTGGCAACTGCATGACTGACAGCAGGGCGAGCCAGCCCAGGGACAAGCCGAAGGTGGGCAGGAACATCCCACTGGCGTTTTGTCTTGGCCGCTGGGCCTGATGCAACGTCGTCATGGTATCCATGGGAGAAAGTCACCCAAGAATGAGCAGTAGCAGAAATCAAGTGAACAGACAGGAACAAGTACACAGGCTTTAACTTTTTCGAGGTGCTTAATCAGAAATGAAAGGCGGTTCTGATTGGTCGGTCCTCATGTCCTGAGCAGTCGTCTGCCTCTGTGATTGGACGAACACTTCCTTGTGCGCGTCCTCATCCTCAAAATTCCGGTGCTGACTGAACCCCTGTAGGACAAGATAAGAGCATACTAACATGTCCATATCATCCACTGTTGTTGATACGGGCCCAATTAAGCAAAGTAACAAATACAACAACAACTCTTGTCTTGACAAAGGAATCTTTGCTTTTCTGCAAATTAAATCCAATCCAATTATTGAGGACAGAGTGTGAGGTCTTGAGAAGTGATGTCACCACATCTATGACATTAAAAAATAACAAATCAATGACAACAATCAACTCTTTACTTGACTCTGTTAGACTTGCTTTTCTGGAAGTATCGACAGGCTCATTGTTAGACTCAAGACTATTTGGGCTGTAGCTGAGAACAGACACATCTCAGACCCTTAGATGCAATGCTTTATGAAAGAAATATGATGATAACCACCACACACCAGCTGAGCGCAGAATCTATTTGCCTGCGCTTTTTTAAAATCCAACAAAACCACGTTACACCACCTGCGCCACAACTTCGACCTAATGTGTTGTATTGTTTTGCTTTCTTGTCGACTTTCTATTACCTAATTGCCAGGTGCGCTGAGATGTCTAACAGAAAACGCCCCTGGTCCCCCGGATCACCAGGAATGGTGTAGTGCGTCTACCAAATTCCAAAATATGTTAAACTAGACTAAGAAAATGTACCAGTTTGTGCACCAAGCTCACATAAGTCTGTCGATGAAAATAGAACCTTTGGTTCATGAATATGTAAGCATGATGGTTTTTGGTTTGGTTGTGACTCCTCTCCGCAAATAAAATTAAGAGTGTGTTTGGTTGTGTCACGATACATCACTGACACTTGAGTAATTTAAACAAAGTGAAAACAACACGCCCATTTTAACGATGTTGAGCGTTTTTGCTTCTCTGCACGCAATACTCAGTTCATTCAAGATGGCGGCGCGCATAGACGCAGCGGCTAACAGCTCTCCCTCCCAGTGCTCTTTATTGCTTTTTATTTGTGCTTGCTCGGTCTTATTGGCACCAACTGGGGCACAGTATCGATATACCCGCCAGGACATCGTGGACATTGGATATCGATGCGGAATAACCATCACAGAGGAATTTTGCTATGATTGCAAAATTCCTGACGAACTGGCGAGGCCGCCCGGCTCACCCTGGGTTGTCATCGGGACCGGCAGGCGGCGCAGGCGACGGAGAGAGAGGAAGCAGACGCGGGGCTGCAGGTCCGGTGTCCTACTAAAGCTACGACAGCAGCCCCACAAGCAACCACTGCCGAGTCTCTACCTCACCAACGCCAGATCCGTGGTCCATAAAATCGACGATCTGGGATTACAAATCCTGGGAAACCGCTATGTGCGAGACAGCTGTGTGATCGTCATCACGGAATCCTGGCTGCACGCCAACGTCCCCAACGCTAGCATTCAGCTAGCTGGGCGCTCGTTACATCGCGCGGATCGGACGAGGGACACCGGTAAGAGCAGGGGCAGGGGGCTCTGTGTTTACGTGCATGAGAACTGGTGCAGCGACAACATGATTGTTGAGAAGCACTCTTCCCCCGACATCGAGTACATGTCCGTTAAATGCCGGCCTTATTTTCTCCCGAGGGAGCTAACGGTAGTGCTGGTCACAGCTGTTTACATCCCTCCTGATGCTAACACTAGCACGGCGCTCTCGCTACTCGCGTGCATCATCAATAAACAACAGTGGGCCCACCCTGATGGCGTTCACATAGTAGCAGGGGACTTTAATAAGGCCAACCTAAAGACTGTACTCCCAGAGTTCCACCAGCATGTCAAGTGCCCAACGAGGTGAGACAACACTCTTGACCATGTGTACTCGAACATCAAGCACGGATACAGAGCCCTCCCACTCGCCCCCCTCGGCCAGTCAGACCACCTGTCCTTGCAGCTCGCACCTGCGTACACCCCTCTCAGACGAAGATTCAGGCCCACCACAAAGACTGTGAAAACCTGGCATGAAGATGCCATGAGTGAATTGCAGGACTGCTTTCAAGACACCATCTGGGACCTCTTTGATCATCAGGACCTTGATGTTTACACGCAATGTGTACTGGACTCCATCAAGTTCTGCATGGAAACTGTGTCCCTGAACAGCACCATACAGACCTTCCCAAATGCGAAGCCCTGGATGTCCAGCCAGGTTCGCTCTCTCCTCAAGGCCCGTGACGCTGCCTTCATGTCAGGTGACAAAGCCCTGTACATTGTGGCTCGTGCTGACCTGAGCAAAGGCATTAAGCTAGCCAAGGCGGCCTACAAGAGGAGGCTGGAGTCCCACCTTGTCAGCAACAGACCACGGGAGGTGTGGCAGGGTCTACGGAGCATCACCAACTACCGAGGCAGCAGCATGACTTCTGTAGACCCGAGTGCATCGCTGGCAGAGGAGCTTAACTGCTTCTTCGCTCGCTTTGACTCACCCCAACCATCACACACGCGCACTCCATGCCTCAACTCCCCCCCCCACTCACCGTAGAGGAACACGATGTGAGGCGCGCGCTCCTGGCTATTATCCCCAGGAAAGCTACTGGGCCCGACGGAATACCAGGCAAGGTCCTCAGAGCATGTGCCCACCAACTGTCATATGTTTTCTGCAGGATCTTCAACCGCTCCCTGGCTCAAGCAGTCATCCACTCTTGCTTGAAAACTTCCACCATTATTCCTGTCCCCAAAAAGTCACCCGCAGTCCTCCGGAATGACTAGCGTCCTGTTGCTCTCACGCCAGTCATCATGAAGTGCTTAGAGAGACTGGTTATCCAGCACATCAGGGACTGCCTTCCTCCCACTCTGGACCCCTACGAGTTTGCATACGGGGCTAACAGATCCACCGAGGACGCCATCGACACTGCTCTGCATGTTGTGCTGGGCCACCTGGAACAACAGCAGAGCTATGCCAGGATGCTCTTTGTGGACTACAGCTCGGCATTCAACACAATCGTCCCGGACATCCTTGTCGCCAAACTGGACATTCTCGGCCTCCCTGCCCTCACACGCATCTGGATTAAGGACTTTCTGACCAACAGACCCCAGACTGTGTTGCTCGGCCCCTACATGTCCTCCACCCATACGCTGAGCACCGGTTCCCCTCAAGAATGCGTGCTGAGCCCTCTCCTATACGCCCTCTACACCTACGACTGCAGCCCGGATAAACAAGACTGTACCACCCCCCCTCTACATCAAAGGTGAGTGTGTAGAGAGGGTCCACACATCCAAGTTCCTGGGAGTACAGATCTCCGAAGACCTCTCCTGGACACACAACACCACAGCAGTGATAAAGCAGGTCCACCAACGTCTGCACTTCCTCAGGAAATTCAACCTGGACAGGAAGCTGCTGCTGGCCTTCGACCACTCATCCATTGAGAGCCTGCTGACGTACTGTGTCTCCACCTGGTACAGCGGCTGCACTGAGGCGGACAGAGTGAGGCTCCAGAGGACGGTCGAAACAGCGCAAAGGATTATTGGCTGCCCTCTCCCCTCACTGTCGGACATCTACACCGCCCGGTGCCTCAGCAGGGCTCTCAATATTGTCAAAGACAATACCCACCCAAACTCACACCTGTTCGACCTGATGCCCTCTGGCAGGCGCTACAGGTGCATCAAATCAAGGACTAATAGACTGAGAAACAGTTTCTTTCCAAGAGCCATCTCCATTCTAAACTCTCACACACACACACACACGACCACCCTTACCTTGCAGAACAGCGACGTGATGTGTTTTTATATATCCTATCTCGTATTATTTTCCATCGCACTATTATTCTCTTATTTATCTAATTTATATATTTAATCGAATTATTGTTATATTGCACTGGAGAGGGGAGCTCTCTAATCTCGTTGCACACTTGAGTACAATGACAATAAAGGGATTTCTGATTCTGAAAATGCTAGATTGTTATTCTGAGGCCTTTATAGAACAGATGCATCTCAGACAAGTGGTGTATTAAAACAAAGTGAAGCTGACTGCCTCTTGTCTTATCACACTTGTGATTCTTTTTTTTTCAGCAAACCAAACCAAATCAGCAGTCGCAGAGTAGTATACGAAGCACGTGTTTATACAACACAACCTGCATTTTATTGGGCATTCCACAACAACTGCAACTGGAACAAATTCATTCACAGTGCATTATTGAGTTCATTTTAAGATAGGTACTTCTATTTGTCTTCAAATCTTTAAATGGCCTTGCCCCAGCCTACCTCTCTGAGCTCCTCCACTCCTAGGGACTTGCCCGTTTGGTTCATTTGAACAAAGTTCTCAACTCTGTCTTGACGCTGTTTCGTGTTTTTGATGGTCACGCCTGTCAGCCGCGATAAAGGACGTATTTATTGGCCGATAGGCCGTGTTCACGTCACATAAAGGCGGATAAGGCCAATCACATCATAACAATGCCCGATTAACTTTAGTGCATTAGCGTGCGCACAAGTACCTGCAAAGCATCGGCGTTAGCCTCAGGCTAGTTTGCATTGGGTAAGACAGGCAATAGACTTGGAAACCACATTAAAATAACAAAAGTGTTACAATCAAATAAAAATAGATCATGTTTTTTTTCAAATAAAAACTGAAACAAATTTAGATTCAAAAACGATCAAAATGATTTTAATACATTAAAATAATGGGAACAAAATAAATGCCAACAAATGTAGATTGTTCTTTTTACATTTGTCGACAAATACAAATGTATAAATAAGTCTAAAAATATAAATTAACAAAACAATATCTTCATACATCATCAACATAAAAATATTTTTAAAAAATACTGAAAAAAATTAAAGGTGTCACAATGACTCAACAACGAATCAAGTATAAAAATAATAATAATTTTGTAAGTAGTTTATTCGCCCAAAATCACATGGGATGGGGTATCGGATAAGTGGTATTGATGACGATGAACCTAATGTGTGATTTTGTGAACATCAAAGACAATTTTGAGTCTTTTGACGAATTTAACATGCGTTTTCCGTTTTCATCTTCATTTTACTGATTGTTGACATAACATCCCTTAATCTTTGGTGAACCAAACACATTTTGTTAAAGCGGCATTCCACAGGATTTTGCATTTCTAATCACTCCTGTCACCTGCGTCCAAAAATGAAATTGCAACCTCCTTTCTTCACGTGCACAATGCATGTTCTAAATGACAATATTGTAATGCCTGTCCCAGTGTTCAAGGATGCACACAGGGGATAATCGAAGAGCCAACACGAGCAAAAAAAGGAAAAGCGAAGAACTTCACGCCGGTCCGCAGCAACTAGCGGGATCCTCCCAGGCCGTCTTGATTCAACAGAAAAGAAAGACTCCAAATAATTTGAGGGAAGACTCCAGGATTGGTCACACAGAGTTTCTTTTATCCCAAAAAACCCGAGACAGTTCTCCAGCACTGACAAGAAGGTTCTTACTTAATCACGACAAAACGACAACTTGTATACAGTTTTTCAAGACCGTATCTTTTTTTCTGATTGGGCGAAACTCGACTTTTGCTCTATTCTACCATAGTTTCCAAAGTTATGCTAAATGATTTCGACCTTGGTTACTTCCGGTGGTGTCCCAGAGTGAGTTATTCTGAACGGCCTTAGCGTTGGATACTTTCGGTGACGTCCCAGAGTGATATTCTAAATGGCCTTGGCTTCAATCAATTCTGGTGGTGTCCCAGTGTGTCTTTATTTCTTTTTCCTTTATTTTACCAGTGAACTTTATTTATATTGGTGTCCTGCGAATGGTGTTAATTACACAATTCATGGCCATCCTCAGGCCATTGTTTTTCTTTAATTTGTAATTTCAATCAAATGTTTCTGACAGTTTAGCACATCACATGTTGAGGCATTAACCAAACAGTCATTTGAACAATGCATTGCAACTATATGCTCAGGCATAATAGTTGTAGTTGAAGTTTTTTAAGGCACTTGCAGTCACATAAATGGTCCTCATATTGGATCCTCATTTGGCTCCGCATATGCCTGTAGGGTTCTCTTTTGAAAGAAACTCACCTGTCGCTGACCCCGTTAAAAAATGTCCGTACCTGTCTGTTATGGGTTTTCGAAAGAGGCTAACCTGCCTTACTAACCTGACCTCGGTTAAGAATTCCGCATCTGCTTGTAGTGTGCGTGACAAGTTACTATACAGCATGGAAAGCGTTTTCTTAAAGCTCCATCTGTTGTGAAATGCGCGATATAAATAAAGTTGTATTGTATTCTAAGCCGCACAACTTAGTACCTTTTAGACTCAATTTCTGTATGTGGTGTTTGAAAAAGACTTGACTGGTCCTTGAATCTGGCATATAGAATTAACGCTGCACATACCCCACGCGTATGCCGCGTGTAGGAGTTCCTTGCTCCCGGCATGTACAATGTAACGTGTACGCTCTGAGAGGCGC
>NC_142398.1:1982500-1990000 GCF_059441095.1 Idiotropiscis lumnitzeri | reverse complement strand
GAGGAGCTAATTTTGTTGTGCTACCGCCTTTTATTTAAATGGCCTGATGCTAGGGCTGGGCGATATGACCTAAAATCTATATCGCGATAAATTGGGCAATTTTACCTCGATAACGATACATGCGCGATAAATTCCCCCTGAGGACCAAAATCTAAATAAATGCAGGAAATGCAAATTAACCGCTTTTTTTTATTGACCAACTGGTACACATTACTTTCAATGAAAAATAAAAGTACAAAAATCATTTGAATAAACATTCAAAATAGCTCTCTTTGCATGACTTGAACAATGTCACAAAGAACAGGAGAAAAAGGGTACCTCTCACATATATTGTGCCGAGATGCTGCAATGCCATTTGCAAAGGCCTAGATTTGTGTAACGGTATCTTGTAAACAATATAAATAATGCCATGTGCAAAGGAGCTAGTCGCCTGTAAACAAAATGCTAAATAAAATGAAAAAAATGTCAATGGAATGCCAGTGCCAAATAAACAAGTGTGCTTCATCAGGAAAATGTGCCGTCTTGAGTACTCTGATGCGCGGTCGCCACTTGTCGTCTATGTACTGCACATTCAGTCTCAAACAGGGATGCATGTTGCGACTCGACCACAAGACGGATGTGGATGCAAAATGCTCGACATGTCTCCGCTCCCCTCCCAATGTTGGTCCATATCGGGAAGTGCTGTTTGCGACAAATATTTTCGTACCTCTTGTTGGTTATGTTCATGAGGCGTTTAAATCCTGTGCGCTCCACTGTAACTAGAGGAGCTATAACTTTAGCTATGTGCTAGGCTATTGCATCCACCTCTGAGACGTTCTCTCATATGGTGTCACCTCCGTTATGGGCTGTTGTCACTTGTCAAACCTTGCTTCTCACTTTGAACTTTTAGCACAAGCTCCAAGTCAACAGCACGGTTGTGTTGTGGGTGGTGAAAAAGAAAAGGTTGGACGCGCTGTTTCAGGTGCTTACGACGGTGCTTGTAGTTCATGTTCTTTTGCTCAAACATCGTCTTTATGGAACCCAAAACATTTCCAAACGACAGATGTCGAATTTCTTTTCGGGACAAGCGCGACAGGAACAATTTCCACTAACGTTACTTCGTCTGCAGCCGTGTCAGCTGCTTCTGGATTTGAATCGCCAGCTACGAACGCGTCTTCTGTTTACATTCTTCTACAGCGCATGAGTCACGTGACTAAATGCGCTGTAGCCGTCTTAAAGAGGCATGAACATCGCCGCAGACAGAAAAGACTTTTCTTTTTTTTTTTTTTTTTAAGACACCGAATTTCCCGACATGGGCAAAATTATGTCGTCACTGTAATACATTTCGGTAACGGTCAATATTCGGTTTATCGCCCAGCCCTACCCGATGCTAATTGTTGCTATTGCCGGTGCCGTTACCCTACTGTTAGCCGTGGAGGAAAGAAGGAGGAAAAAGATCCATGCCCGTCTGCCGGCTACCAGTAGCCGTTCACCTCCTGAGACTTGACACAACTTTTGGATTGCTAAATGTCATAAATATAACCAGTCAAGTTTCGTGTGTGTATTCATTCTCTTGTCCTCGTCAGCCCATGTAAGTAGAGAAGCGATCTAGAGATACTTGTAGGCTAAATGCTTCAAACGTAGCTATTTTTTCCATAATGGTACGGGGCGTGCGCATGCACTATCCCGTGTCATTATGGGAAATAATGCCATTTTCAACCATAGTCAAGGTACGCATGGGTTGTTTTTCTCACAACTTTGGGGACTTGGTCAGGCCGGGGTAATGCATATTTATGATGAAAACCTCAACCAAAAGCTAATGTAAGGGAATATTTTTATATTGTGCCTTATATTGAGGGTTGGGTTTCAAGGACTTCTTATTCTTTCATTTCACAACAATCATTGACCAAGTTTACATGCAGCCTGCATTATGGTTCAGGTCAAATATCTGGTTTTCTAAACATTCAGAAAATCCTGTCTCCATGTATCCCACACTTGAATACACAAATTTAAACGGCGCTTCACAGAAAATGTTGTGACTTTGTCAGTACAACTTATAAAATAAAAATCATATTCATGTAACTCACTACAGGAATAAAGCTGTCGCTTTCCCGGTACAAAGAAGGTAGCCCAATTGCGTTTATATGACCAAATTGTGTTCGAAAAGGGGTACCCCAGTGGTCTTATATGGGATTTTGCACGCATTTACGTGACCTTTCGAAACCCAAATGCTGGCAATATTCAGGCTTTAAAAGGCTTATGGACTGCATGTAAAAAGTCGATGATATTTGCATTTCCTTTTTATTAAGGTAATAAAATCAGTTAAAATACAGATTTTTATGGGAGAAAATTATTGATTTTATTTTAAGGCGTTATCGCCCAGCCCTCTTTGCCGCAGAAAGTGAAATGTCCAGTGCGTCTGCCTATCTGTCACTTTTGAGCCTTCAAAGATGTACCCTTGGATCGTAATCTGTTTAATATTGCAAGATGCTATGTATCAAAATTCCTTTAATGTCTGTTCAACAGTCAAGTCATTTTATGTTGTAGGCATCTGTGTGCATGGCAAAGGCTGCAGATGCCCAGGCTTTGGTAGACTCAACAAATCTCACTATTCATGCAAGGCAAATTGCTCCCTCTCGTGCCAAGGTAAAATTGAAAAGAATCGAGAATTTGGTCCTAGTTATATATTTCTGTGAATCATAGACTGATTACTTAGATTGCTTTTTCTTCTTCTGAAGTAATACAATTTTAGCCTAAGTAATACAATTTTAGCCTATCTGACAGTGCTTTGTAAATAATTTCCCAGCTTTGCCTAGTACCATTACTGTTGAGGATTAAATGAGCTGTCTTTGAAGGTACAGCTATAATATTTTTTGTGAGGATGTAGAAAGAAACGGTTTGAACCGAAAACACCTTTTATGATTAAAAATGTGAGTATATTGAATTAAATCAAATCGATCTACTTTGAAATACATTGACAAATGTATTTAATTGGCATGTCGGAGAGATCTGTAAATAAAATGACAACAAAAGAGTCGCTGCTGCATACCCTCTCAAACTGAGCCGTGTCGAATCAAATCATAATTCCACCAAGTCTAATCGTTCCACTTTCAAATTGAACTGTCCTTGAATCTTTTTGCAACACATGTGTAGAAAACCATCTAATCTTTACACACCCCGCCCCTAATCTCTAGATTTCAGATACAGTCATTGATGCAGTAACAGAACTACTCTATTTCACCGTACTATACGATTAAAAATTAGTTTAATCCTTTTTTTTAATTTAAATTTTGGGAACTGAATGTCAGAAACATTCTCAAGGTTATAACTTTGCTCTAAAAATGTTATAATTTCCCTTTTTAGAGAGCAGAGCCAATGGATTCTTCTGTCTGCAGTAACAGGTTTGTTAATTTAAGGTCATATTCCCTGCCACATTACCAGTTTTAAACTGACTCTGGCTTCTCTGAATTGGTATTTTCTGTTGACAGTAAACCTACTTTAAGTCCATACAAGGGCCCTGAAAAGAAATTCTCTGGTAAGAAATTAGATTTGTTTTTTTGAAACATTTCTGGCTGAAAAATTTGGACAAAAGTTGTAAACGCTAAATCAGTTATCTTGATATCATATGATAGAACTACGGGTTCAATGAAAATGACAATATACATAAGATGCAAAACAGAGACCATCATTCCAGTTTTCTCGGGATAGTTCAGATTTTGAAACTCCCCCTGGGCAGCCCTTCCACCTGCTCTCTGTCAGCACGCGCATGCAGCGGCTGTGACTCTGGACGTGCAGCGCGCCCTTCTCGCACAATTGTTCAGCCTCCCCTTCCCGCCCCAGCTAACAGTAGGATCACGGCACGGCTAAATAACAACAATTAGCTTCAGGCTTTTATAACAAAATGCGTTAGCACAAAAATCTTGCTGCTTCATGTCACGGAGTTGCCTCCCAAGCAGTCGCATGCCTTGCCCGTCTCCGCTGCCTGCTTCAGCATGGCAGTAAGTGGGCGGCAATTTCACACAATGACCTCATTGAACGCCGGGGCTATCTTGAATGGTGCGCTTCGCGGTGCGGCATGTGCTTGTAGTCCGCACCACTTGTGGCTCATACAGAATACAATACAATACAATACAACTTTATTTATATAGCGCATTTCGCCACAGCTGGAGCTGTGCTATCATCACAAAATTCCTGACGAACTAGCGAGGCCGCCCGGCTCACCATGGATTGTCATCGGGACCGGGAGGCGACGCAGACGGCGGAGGGAGAGGAAGAAGAAGCGGGGCTGCAGGTCCGGTCTCCTACTAAAGTTACGGCAGCCCCACAAGCAACCGCCTCCAAGTCTCTACCTCACCAACGGGATTACAAATCCTGGGAAACCGCTATGTTCGGGACAGTTGTGTGATCGTCATAATGGCTGCACTCCAACGTTCCCGACGCTAGCATCCAGCTAGCTGGGCGCTCGCTTCATTGCGCGGATCACACGAGAGACACCGGTAAAAGCTGGGGTGGGGGTCTCTGTATTCGCGTGCATGAGGTCTGGTCCAACAACAGCATGATCCTAGAGAAACTCTCCTCCCCCGACATCGAGTACATGTCCGTTAAATGTTGGCCTTATCTCCCGAGGGAGGTAACAGTAGTGATCGTCACTGCTGTTTACATCTCTCCCGATGCTAACACGAGCATGACGCTCTCGCAACTAGCGTGCGTCATCAACAAACAACAGCAGGCCCACCCTAGTGGCGTTCATATAGTAGCGGGAGACTTTAATTCGGTCAATTTGAAGACTGTACTCCCGAAGTTCCACCAGCATGTTTAGTGCCCGACAAGGGGAGAGAACACTCTTGATCATTTATTCAAACATCAAGCACGGGTACAGAGCCATCCCCCTCGGCCCCGTCGGCCAGTCAGACCACCTGTCCTTGGTGCTCACACATGCGTACACCCCTCTCAGACTCAGGCCCACCACAAAGACTGTTAAAACATGGCATGAGACCGTCATGGATGAATTACAGGACTGCTTCCATCACACAGACTGGGACCTCTTTTCAGGACCTTGATGTTTAAACATGTTGTGTACTGGACTACATCAAGTTCTGCATGAAAATTGTGTCCCTGGACAAGACCATTCGGACTTTCCCAAACACGAAACCCCGGATGTCCAGCCAGGTTCGCTCGCCCGTGACACTGCCTTCAGGTCAGGCGACAGAGCTCTGTACAGTGTGGGCCGTGCTGACGTGAAAAAAGGCATTAAGCAAGCCAAAATGGACTACAAGAGGCGGCTACAGTCCCACCGTGCCAGACACAGTCCCCGGGAGGTGTGGTAAGGTCTACAGTGCATCACCAACTACAGAGGAGGTAGCATAACACCTGAGTGCGTCGCTGGCGGGGGATCTAAACTGCTTCTTTGCTCGCTTTGACTCACCCCAACCGCTACACCCCCGCACTCTATGCCTCAAAACCCCCTCACTCACTTTAGAGGAACACAATGAGTGGCGTGCGCTCCTGGCAGGAAAGCCACGGAACCCGACCGAATACCAGGCAAAGTCCTCAGAGCATGTGCCCACCAGCGATCGCATGTTTTTTGCAGGGATCCCCTCCTGCTTGAAAACTTCCACCATTATTCCTGTCCCCAAAAATTCACCCACAATCCACGTGATTGACTACCGTCCTGTTGCTCTCATACCAGTCCTAATGAAGTGCTATGAGAGACTGGTTCTCCAGCACATCAGAGACTGCCTTCCTCCCCCACTGGACCCCTACCAGTTTGCCGACTGTTAGAATAATATTTAGAGGTTATTATACATTTGCCATGACGCAGCATTATTTCAATGCATGGTGCGCATGACATGTTGCAAATTAGTGGAGTGGACTATGCTTGAGTGTTTACAGTCAGAGTGGAGGTACAGGAGGACATCTCTACTGCAGAGAGGTGTCTGCAATTGGCAGGGCGGTGGCACTTCTTCAGAAGTGAGGATGAAGTAAACAACATCGTGAGGAGCCCTGATAAATTGGCATCGAAGTCTGAAGCAAGCAACATCGTGCTGGGTCCTGATAAAAGATGTTGACGTCAAAGTCAGCTGCGACCCATGGCGGCACGCCAATGATAAACCGGACTAAACCAGCTTTTGAAAAGACGAACTGTACCACCCTTGAGTGTAATCTGATTTCTCGAAGTGTAATCTGATTCCTCGATGTTATAAAAGGGAATGTGTGAAAAACATCGGGGAACAGAAGGGAGATGAAGTTGCCAAATAAACTTTATTAACCTCTCTGTATCCACTTGAGCTGAGTGCCTCTCTTCTTTCAGCTATGAACCCTATATGTCAAATTGGCGAACCTGACACCGACCAAGCTAACAGATCCACTAAGGACACAATCGACACTGCTCTGCATGTTGTGTTGCGCCACCTGGAACAACAACACAGCCATGCCAGGATTCTCTTAGTGGCCTACAGCTTGGCATTCAATACGATCATCCCAGACATCCACATCAACAAATTGGACATTCTCGGCCTCCCCGCCCTCACACGCACCTGGATTAAGGACTTTCTGACCAACTTGTCATTCTCACCTATATGTAGCTCCGCAGTTTCATCTGCTCCCTTCCACATTTCCTCATTCTCATATAAATAAGTCACATAGAGGTTAATCATTTTGATGTTGAAGTGGTCATAGGTAGGGATGTCCATATAAATTTTGGTGCCAATTGATCGCCATTTCTGGACTTCATAAGCAATGAAAGTACAATGATATTTAAAGAACAGATTGGTCCCTTAAATGACTCGAGTAAAACATGGAGAGAGCGGGGGGGGGGGGTGGATTGGCCTTATTCCTCATTAAAAGTAGGCATTTTTCAAGTCATCACTTATCCTGATTTCTCCAAAATGAATAGACAAAAAAGAAAATAATTTCAGTTTCCTGATCAAAAAAATATAAACTGAGCTTGTTCGTGAAAAATGAACATTCATGGCTGGCCAGGCACTTGAATATGCCATTATGTTTTCAAGGTCTTTTTCCAAATGTAATTTTAACAAAGAACATTGTCAGCTCTATTATGCATTATAAGACACAAATAGAAATACAAATAAAACATTAATTAATATGAATGTATATATACTGCAATTTTAAGTGTAAACTTACTAAATTGCGGCCGTAGTGCGATTAAAAAAGGTCAGAGCTGAGATTTTTTGAGCCAACTTTCTCATGACTATCTGAGGTGTACTACATTTTAAATGTATAATTCAAGTAAAGAGAATTGTGTTTCGAACTGAATTATTTACAGAAATCTGAACAGTGTAGCTTATATGGTTTCATTTCGCTCTTGTTTTAGACCTCTCTGCTGAAGTGACTGAGGCTGACATGAACACTTCTGCAAAGGTAAATGCATACATACAATTGTGATAGTGTTTGAATTTTTCTGCGTATGGCTGATCTAATGTCTTTTAAACTTGAGTAACCATCTCTCTGAAATGTTGGCTGTGTTCTTTTTTTATTATTTTTATTTTTTTATTTTTTTTT
>NC_142398.1:1970000-1975000 GCF_059441095.1 Idiotropiscis lumnitzeri | reverse complement strand
GTCTTGCAACGGCTGCGACGGCAGCCCCATAGGCAACCACTACCGAGTCTGCACCTCACCAACGCCAGATCCGTGGTCCACAAAATCGACGACCTGGGATTACAAATCCTGGGAAACCGCTATGTGCGCGATAGCAGTGTGATCGTCGTCACGGAAACCTGGCTGCACGCAGACGTCCCCGACGCTAGCATCCAGCTGGCCGGGCGCTCGCTACATCGCGCGGATCGGACGAGGGACACCGGTAAGAGGAGGGGCGGGGGGCTCTGTGTTTACGTGCATGAGAACTGGTGCGGCGATAGCACGATCATCGAGAAGCACTCTTCCCCCGACATCGAGTTCATGTCCGTTAAATGCCGGCCTTATTTTCTCCCGAGGGAGCTAACGGTAGTGATTGTCACAGCTGTTTACATCCCTCCCGACGCTAGCACTAGCACGGCGCTCTCGCTACTCGCGTGCGTCATCAATAAACATCAGCGGGCGCACCCTGATGGCGTCCACATTGTAGCGGGAGACTTTAATAAGGCCAATTTAAAGACTGTACTCCCAGAGTTTCACCAGCATGTCAAGTGCCCGACGAGGGGAGACAACACTCTCGACCATGTGTACTCGAACATCAAGCACGCATACAGAGCCCTCCCACTCGCCCCCCTCGGCCAGTCAGACCACCTGTCCTTGCAGCTCGCACCTGCGTACACCCCTCTCAGGCGCAGATTCAGGCCTACCACAAAGACTGTGAAAACCTGGCGTGACGACGCCATGAGTGAATTACAGGACTGCTTTCATGACACAAACTGGGACCTCTTTGATCATCAGGACCTTGATGTCTACACGCATTGTGTACTGGACTACATCAAGTTCTGCATGGAAACTGTGTCCCAACAAAAGACTATACGGACCTTCCCAAATGCGAAGCCCTGGATGTCCAGCAGGGTTCGCGCTCTCCTCAAGGCCCGTGACGCTGCCTTCAGGTCAGGCGACAAAGCCCAGTACAGGGTGGCTCGTGCTGACCTGAGCAAAGGCATCAAGCTAGCAAAGGCAACCTACAAGGGGAGGCTGGAGGCCCACCTTGCCAGTAACAGACCACGGGAGGTGTGGCAGGGTCTACGGAGCATCACCAACTTCCGTGGCAGCAGCACGACCTCTGTAGACCCGAGTGCATCGCTGGCAGAGGAGCTTAACTGCTTCTTCGCTCGCTTTGACTCGCCCCAACCGTCACACCCCCGCACTTCAAGCTCCAACTCCCCCCCACTCATCGTAGAGGAACACGATGTGAGGCGCGCGCTCCTGGCGGTCAACCCCAGGAAAGCTACTGGACCCGACGGAATACCAGGCAAGGTCCTCAGAGCATGTGCCCACCAACTGTCACATGTTTTCTGCAGGATCTTCAACCGCTCCCTGGCTCAGGCAGTCATCCCCTCCTGCTTGAAAACCTCCACCATTATTCCTGTCCCCAAAAAGTCACCAGCCGTCCACCTGAATGACTACCGTCCTGTTGCTCTCACACCAGTCATTATGAAGTGCTTCGAGAGGCTGGTTCTCCAGCACATCAGGGACTGCCTTCCTCCCACTCTGGACCCCTACCAGTTTGCATACCGGGCTAACAGATCCACTGAGGACGCCATCGACACTGCTCTGCATGTTGTACTGGGCCACCTGGAACAACAGCGGAGCTATGCAAGGATGCTCTTTGTGGACTACAGCTCGGCATTCAACACGATCATCCCAGACATCCTCGTCGCCAAACTGGACACTCTCGGCCTCCCTGCCCTCACACGCATCTGGATTAAGGACTTTCTGACCAACAGACCCCAGACTGTGTTGCTCGGCCCCTACACGTCCTCCACCCTCATGCTGAGCACCGGTTCCCCCCAAGGATGCGTGCTGAGCCCTCTCCTGTACGCCCTCTACACCTACGACTGCAGCCCGGCCCACGGCAACAACACCATCGTCAAGTTTGCTGACGACACGACAGTGGTCGGTCTGATCTTCTGAAGGTGACGAGACAGCCTACAGAGAGGAGGTAAAGAGACTGACAACTTGGTGCAAGGACAACAGACTGCACCTTAACTCTGCTAAAATAAAGGAGATTGTCGTCGACTTCAGGAGGAACAAGACGCTGCCGCCCCCCCTCTGCATCGAAGGCATGTGTGTGGAGAGGGTCCACACGTTCAAGTTCCTGGGAGTACAGATCTCCGATGACCTTTCTTGGAGTCACAACACCACAGCAGTGGTAAAGAAGGTCCGCCAACGTCTGCACTTCCTGAGAGTCCTCAGGAAATTCAACCTGGACAGGAAGCTGCTGCTGGCCTTCTACCACTCGTCCATCGAGAGCCTGCTGACGTACTGTGTCTCCACCTGGTACAGCGGCTGCACTGAGGCGGACAGAGTGAGGCTCCAGAGGACAGTCAAAACAGCGCAAAGGATTATTGGCTGCCCTCTCCCCTCGCTGTCGGACATCTACACCGCCCGGTGCCTCAGAAGGGCTCTCAACATCGTCAAAGACAATACCCACCCAAACTCACACCTGTTCGACCTGTTGCCCTCTGGCAGGCGCTACAGATGCATCAAATCAAGGACCAATAGACTGAGAAACAGTTTCTTTCCGAGAGCCATCTCCATACTGAACTCTCACACACACACACGAGACCACCCTAACCTTGCAAAACAGAATTGTGATGTGTTTCTATATGCCCTATTCAGTCTTATTTATTTATCTAATTTATATATTTGTCTGTATTTTTGTTGTATTGCACTGGAGAGGGGAGCCCTCTCATCTCGTTGCACACTTGAGTACAATGACAATAAAGGGATTTCTATTCTCTTCTATTCTATTCTATTCTATATATGTATATATATATGTATGTATGTGTATATATATATATATGTATGTATGTGTATATATATATATGTATGTATGTGTATATATATATGTATGTATGTGTATATATATATATGTATGTATGTGTACATGTATGTATGTGTATATGTATGTATGTGTATATATATGTATATGTATGTGTATGTACATATATATGTGTATGTACATATGTATATGTATATGTATGTACATAAATATATTTATATGTATGTGTATGTATATATATGTGTATATGTATGTGTATATATATATATATATATATATATACATGTATGTATATGTATGTATATATACATATATATATATATATATATGTGTGTGTGTGCGTGTGCGCGTGCATATGTATGTGTATGTATGTGCATATATGTATGTATGTGTATATATGTATGTATGTGTATATTTGTATGTATATGCATATGTATATATATGTATATATGTGTATGTATATATATATATCTGTCTATGTATATGTATATATATGTCTATGTATATGTATATATATGTCTATGTATATATATATATATATATATATATATATATATATATATATATATATACATATACATATATACATGAAAACAACAACCATGCGCCTTAGATGAGTGCCCGTGGTTGGTTATTTATTTAATTTTTTTCAAGTTCGGCGGGCCGGATTAAAAGGTTGAACGTGCCGTAGTTTGCCCACTCCTGCACTAAAGTGAAGCATGAAGTGGTGAGGGATTACTGTATCCCAAAAAAAAGTGTATGTACAACACAGCCAACTTCAGTTATTTATTGTCCGAAAGGAGGAGAGATTTATTAAGCGGCCAATGCGAGCATATGTAGGTCATGAAATTGACTAATAATGTTCAAACTTTATTCACATTAACCCCTCTTCAGTTCCGCTCAAAGCCCGGTGTATTCTCGCCTACGAACAGAGACTCATGGCGCCTGTTTGTCAGTTCTGCAAAATGGCAATCCTTAAATGACTGACTGAGAAAGTCCATTGCTGCTTACCCATTTCGAGGTTATTCCGTTGTAGGATGACAACCTGCTTCCATCCGTGCTGAGTGTGTCAATTTTTCTTTGGTTCTCATCAGCCATCATTCACAAGGGAATGTCAGTTACGGACTGACTGATCTTCCATCACTACTTATGGAATGCCTACCTCTATTACATTTATGTCAGAGTGTTCGATTAAAAATTAATAAACTGTCCTTTTTTTATGTCAGGCTCTTGTGTCTGTGCCAGACTTGAAGACTGCTCAAGAGGTGGTCAAAGCTCACACCTCCAGTTCTGCAAAGATGAAAGACTGTGAACTGGAGCTGATCGATATCAAAGAGCATGTTGGCATTGACACACCAGTAAGCTCTTATCATTCATCCCATTTTGTTTATCAGATTTTTTTTTTTTTTTCACTGTGAACTATTCACCTTTATTCACCAACTGTTGCTGATAATTGCTGTTACTCTGGTGCAGTTTGTTGAGTTTATTTTATTCTTATTTGTTTTTTTGGGGGGGTAGTAGTTTGAAGTAATAGCGCTTGGAGATATGCCGGTATGTGTCACGATGACGATAGGGCAAGGCAGTTTTATTTATATAGCACATTTCATACACAAGGCAACGCAATGTGCTGAACACAAGTAGAGACACAATACGTACAAGGAATTTTATCGTGCCAGTTTTTCTACTATCGTGGTATTGTCTTTTGTCATCAGCAAACTGCATGAATTTAGAACTTCATATACAGCTTGATTTGGTGTGCAAAAAGCTTTCACTTATCAAGCTTATGCCGCACGGCTGCCACAATACAGCTAAATGAATCAAAATACCTCACCGTACAAAAACCTACAGTGCAAAATTAAATCTAAGAGTCAATGAAAATAAATGAATAACTAATAAATAAGGTGGGTGAATGCAAATAATTCCCACTGCGTTAGGGAAAGATTAAACTAACAACAATCCCAGCTATCTTCAGGCAGGAGCAAGGGTACCCCCCGAACTGGTTGCCAGCCAATCACTGTACACGATCCATCAGCTTCAAGTACAAATTATTGGTCAAAAGGACAAGTTACTAAAGTATACACCATCCTACATTTTTGCATTCCTTGTTGAATTGTATTTCCAACAATACCTGTTTTAT
>NC_142398.1:1882500-1965000 GCF_059441095.1 Idiotropiscis lumnitzeri | reverse complement strand
AACTAAAGCAGTGATTCCTCAGCCTAAGAAGTCTGATGACCTCATAACAAATTATGTACATCATTCTACAAGTTCAGATGAGATCCCTGACAGTGTATCATCAGATATGTTTGGCGTGCTGAGCTGCAAAATTGGAACCCCATCCGCACAAACTCAGCAAGAATTTTCTCCTGTGAACCAAACAACGGTGCCAACGTGTCAACCAGAAAAGCACGAGAGAGGTAGAATATTTAAAGTAAATTTACACTGAAGGATTTTACCATCATATGAATGTTGTTGAAATGTTTTGTGTGTCTTTATAACTTTATAAACTATGCTTTTTGTTCCCATTTAATGTATGATCATAGTTGAGAATCTTCCGTCTCGAATTTCAATAAGCGCAGTAGTCATTGATGATTCACCACCAGATCAACACACTTTTGAGATAAAAATGACTTCAGGAAATAATACTGCGGAAGAAAAGCATGAAGAAGCAACAACCCTGGTCAACAGCCCTTCAAATGACAAGCAGACCAAAATGAAGAAAACACAGAAAATCGAAAAAGTACAAATGACAGAGGACACATGGACAAGCCTTCCGTCTGAGCTAGGTAAAGTTTCTTTGAATTTATTGCTCAATCTTGTCAAAGTCTCCATAATGTGATCAATAAAATAGTATTTGACCGGCTATTAAGGGTTGCTAAACATCTCATACTGCCCATTTAGTTTGTCAATTCCACAGGGATGAGAATTTTCCGCCTATCAGCTGTTTTACAATGTTTTGGACCAAAATGACTATTCTTGAGATACATTTGTTGAGAAGTCTTTGGCTGGGTAGGCTGATATTCTCTTCGCGTCACGGTTGAGCGAGAGCGGAGAGAGTGAGTAATCCGCCTTATGAGCTGGTTGTTAAGCTATTAAAGTGTGGGACGCTGTTTAGAGATTTATGACCCATCAATCGTGTTGGTGATTAAAGTGTTTATTGACCGTATTTTTGCGGCCAAAAGACCCGCCGTATCAAAGGGCACAGTTGAAGGTGCTATTTATGTATTTAGCACATACACTGGGCGCAGCCCACTATGAGGCGCATGCTAGCTCACGCATTAAAAAAAATGCTATCTCGCGCATGCTAGCTCACATTCAGAGAAAGGCAACTTTGTCAATAGCAGTACCACAGATGCTGTAGGAGCTCGCATGACAACACAACAGATAGCAATGTCAGGGGAGGGATGTCACTAGTCACCACACTCCTTAGTCAGTTTTAAATCAAAACCAATACTATCACTGAACAGCATACAAGCAAACAATGAAACAAAGGAAAACAAGTATTTATTTTATTTGTGCCTTTTCCAGTGTATATATACCGTGAGAGGTGAGTGCCATTGGCATTTAATGTGAAGTGTTGATTTGTCGGCTAGTTCCTGCTGCTGCTTCCGATGGACGTGCGCTAACATTAAGGTTAGCTGTCGGTAAATAAGCCTATTGCATATTCTCATTTGTGCCTGTTTACCTCAATTCATGTTCCTTAGATCGGTTTGGCGCAGTTGATGTGCAAAGTAAGCATCCAATTTGGAAGCATTGTGGGTCGCGGATGCCATGTTCAGAGAGAGATGTCATCGTAACTGGTCCTCCTGTGTTAGGTTCCTTTTTCATTCACCTTCGAAAGCAATGACTTTTCCCTCAACATTTTCATCAAGCTCATGCTACAGTTAATTCACTGTAAGCTGTCAAGGCAACCGTGATAAAGGCGCAAGACGCTCAGTTTCCTGGCTCATGAATATCGATTTTGGCTTGCTGTTGACCTGCGTTAACATACACTGTGTATCCAACACGTCGTGATAACTGTACAATGACAAAAATCATTAAGTAGACATTATAAATCAAATTTACGTTTCAACTTCAGAGCAGCCAAAATAGTACTTCCGGTAGCAGGTTCTTTTTTTTAACTCAAAAGTAATCGGAAACTGAGATGTTTGTGCTCTTACGTGGAAGTAATTCAGAAGGTTGATGCTGCATCCTTGACCAGGCAGGAGGCTGCTGGGGGACCATAGGCTTGCTCACTCTTAAGTCGAGAAGCTGCAAAATATTTGGACTCGGGTGGGCCTAGAAGATTACTACGACCACAGACTGAACAGGCCCATGGTCTTTATAGAGAAGCTGCATCATGAGAACTGAAGACCACGTGTCAGAGTTTTAATTGGCTTAGGAATGGGGCTTCATGCATCCTCTTGCAGAACATTTGGATGCTCATCCGCTCTTTCAACATTGTGACGTGGTAGTTGTGGGAGTTCAAAGAGCACTAGCCCTTGCATCACTGGAACCAACCATTCGGGTTAAGTAAACAGTTTATCAGAAGTGTATAATTCTTTAACATTAGAGCCGTCATTTTGACGGATTGCGCACTGAGACAATTACGCCATCAACTAAAATGATTAGTACTCATTGCTCTGACTCGCTGTGTGTCAACCGACCAATTCATCCACAGACTCATCAATATTCTGAAGCACATTTAATGCTTCCTTTACTCTAAGATTTTTTTTATAGATCATGGTGACGGCAGCATTTATTGACACGCTGTAGTTAATGGTGTTATGACTCATAGCTATTTTTATATGGTTCTATACTATGCAATTGGACCATTGGAATGAAATCAATAAGGTATTAGGACAAGTCAGGAGACCAGGAGCAATAAAAATGCGTCCAAGTTTGAAAACCGTCAAAATGACGGCTCTTGTAGTTCTAGTGTTAAGAAAGAGGCCAAGTACTTGCATTAAGATGTTTATTGCCACTCCCAGTTGAAGTTTACTATACGAGGTAAATAAAACAGAATTACACCGAGTATTTATCAGAATCAGAAATCAGAAATCCCTTTATTGTCATTGTACTCAAGTGTGCAACGAGATTAGAGAGCTCCCCTTTCCAGTGCAATACAACAATAATTCAGATAAATATATAAATTAGATAAATTAGAGAATAGTTAGTGCAATGGAAAATAATACTGAATAGGATATATAAAAACACATCACTTTGCTGTTCTGCAAGGTTAAGGGTGGTCGTGTGTGTGTGTGTGTGTGAGAGTTTCGAATGAAGATGTCTCTTGGAAAGAAACTGTTTCTCAGTCTATTGGTCCTTGATTTGATGCACCTGTAGTGCCTGCCAGAGGGCATCAGGTCGAACAAGTGTGAGTTTGGGTGGGTATTGTCTTTGACAATATTGAGAGCCCTGCTGAGGCACCAGGTGGTGTAGATGTCCGACAGTGAGGGGAGAGGGCAGCCAATAATCATTTGCGCTGTTTTGACCGTCCTTTGGAGCCTCACTCTGTCCGCCTCAGTGCAGCCGCTGTACCAGGTAGAGACACAGTACGTCAGCAGGCTCTCGATGGACGAGTGGTAGAAGGCCAGCAGCAGCTTCCTGTCCAGGTTGAATTTCCTGAGGACTCTCAGGAAGTGCAGACGCTGGTGGACCTTCTTTACCACTGCTGTGGTGTTGTGTGTCCAAGAAAGGTCATTGGAGATCTGTACTCCCAGGAACTTGAACGTGTGGACCCTCTCCACACACACACCTTCGATGCAGAGGGGGGGCGGCACCGTCTTGTTCCTCCTTTGTTTTTGCAATGTTGAGTTGCAGTCTGTTGTCCTCGCACCAAGCCGTCAGTCTCTGGACCTCCTCTCTGTAGGCTGTCTCGTCACCTTTCGAGATCAGACCGACCACTGTCGTGTCGTCAACAAACTTGACAATGGTGTTGTTACCGTGGGCCGGGCTGCAGTCGTAGGTGTAGAGGGCGTATAGGAGAGGGCTCAGCATGCATCCTTGAGGGGAACCGGTGCTCAGCGTATGGGTGGAGGACGTGTAGGGGCCGAGCAACACAGTCTGGGGTCTGTTGGTCAGCAAGTCCTTAATCCAGATGCGTGTGAGGGCTGGGAGGCCAAGAATGTCCAGTTTGGCGACGAGGATGTCCGGGATGATTGTGTTGAATGCTGAGCTGTAGTCCACAAAGAGCATCCATGCATATCTCTGCTGTTGTTCCAGGTGGCCCAGCACAACATGCAGAGCAGTGTCGATGGCGTCCTCAGTGGATCTGTTAGCCCGGTATGCAAACTGGTACGGGTCCCGGGTGGGAGGAAGGCAGTCCCTGATGTGCTGGAGAACCAGCCTCTCGAAGCACTTCATGATGACTGGCGTGAGAGAAACAGGACTGTTGTCATTCCGGAGGACTGCGGGTGACTTTTTGGGGACAGGAATAATGGTGGAGTTTTTCAAGCAGGAGGGGATGACTGCTTGAGCCAGGGAGCGGTTGAAGACCCTGCAGAAAACATGTGACACTTGGTGGGCACATGCTCTGACGACCTTGCCTGGTATTCCGTCGGGTCCAGTAGCTTTCCTGGGGTTAATAGCCAGGAGCGTGCGCCTCACATCGTCTTCCTCTACGGTGAGTGGGGGGGAGTTGAGGCATGAAGTGCGGGGGTGTGACGGTTGGGGCGAGTCAAAGCGAGCGAAGAAGCAGTTAAGCTCCTCTGCCAGCGATGCACTCGGGTCTACAGAGGTCGTGCTGCTGCCTCAGAAGTTGGTGATGCTCCGTAGACCCTGCCACACCTCCCGTGGTCTGTTGCTGGCAAGGTGGGACTGGTGGGCTTTGTCGCCTGACCTGAAGGCAGCGTCACGGGCCTTGAGGAGAGAGCGGACCTGGCTGGACACCCAGGGCTTCGCATTTGGGAAGGTCCGTATGGTCTTGTTTAGGGACACAGTTTCCATGCAGAACTTGATGTAGTCCAGTACACAATGCGTGTAAACATCAAGGTCCTGATGATCAAAGAGGTCCCAGTTGGTGTCTTGAAAGCAGTCCTGTAATTCACTCATGGCGTCATCACGCCAGGTTTTCACAGTCTTTGTGGTGGGCCTGAATCTGCACCTGAGAGGGGTGTACGCAGGTGCGAGCTGCAAGGACAGGTGGTCTGACTGGCCGAGGGGGGCGAGTGGGAGGGCCCTGTATGCGTGCTTGATGTTCGAGTACACATGGTCGAGAGTGTTGTCTCCCCTCGTTGGGCACTTGACATGCTGGTGGAACTCTGGGAGTACAGTCTTTAAATTGGCCTTATTAAAGTCCCACGCTACTATGTGAACGCCATCAGGGTGGGCCCGCTGATGTTTATTGATGACGCACACGAGTAGTGAGAGCGCCGTGCTAGTGTTAGCGTCGGGAGGGATGTAAACAGCTGTGACGATCACTACCATTAGCTCCCTCTGGAGAAAATAAGGCCGGCATTTAACGAACATGTACTCGATGTCGGGGGAAGAGTGCTTCTCAATGATCGTGCTATCGCCGCACCAGTTCTCATGCACGTAAACACAGAGCCCCCTGCCCCTGCTCTTACCGGTGTCCCTCGTCCGATCCGTGCGATGTAGCGAGCGCCCAGCCAGCTGGATGCTAGCGTCGGGGACGTTGGCGTGCAGCCAGGATTCTGTGATGACGATCACACTGCTGTCTCGCACATAGCGGTTTCCCAGGATTTGTAATCCCAGATCGTCTATTTTATGGACCACGGATCTGGTGTTGGTGAGGTAGAGACTCAGCAGTGGTTACCTGTGGGGCTGCCGTCGCAGCCGTAGCAAGACACCGGACCTGCAGCCCCGCTTCTGCTTTCTCTCTCTGCGTCGCCGTCGCCGCCTCCCGGTCCCGATGACAAGCCATGGTGAGCCGGGTGGCCTCGCCAGTTCGTCAGGAATTCTGCAATCATAGCAAAATTCCTCTGTGATGGTTATTTCGCATCGATACGTGATGTGTTTTTATATATCCTATTCAGTATTATTTTCCATTGCACTAACTATTCTCTTATCTAATTTATATATTTATCTGAATTATTGTTGTATTGCACTGGAGAGGGGAGCTCTCTAATCTCATTGCACACTTGAGTACAATGACAATAAAGGGATTTCTGATTCTGATTCTGATATCCAATGTCCACGATGTCCTGGCGGGTATATTGATGCTGTGCCTTTGTTGGTGCCAATAAGACCAAGCAAACACAAATAAAAAGCAATAAGGAGCACTGGGAGGGAGAGCCGTTAGCCGCTGCGTCTATGCGCGCCGCCGTCTTGAATCCTGATTTCTGATTCTGAAAATACTGCAATGATAATAGTACTGTAATAGTAAAAGTACTATAATGGTAGAAAGTACTGCAATGATACAAGTACTGTAATGATAAAATATAATGCAATGATAAAATATACTGCAATGATAAAAGTACTGTTATAGTAAAAGTACTGCGATGATAATAATAATAATAATAATAATAATAATATTGCCTTTATTAGTCCCACAATGGGGAAATTCGAGATTCGAACCCAGGCCTCCTGGGGAGACTGGGTCCAGAACGCGGCGCCTTAGACCACTCGGCCATCCTGGCAGAAATTACTGCGGTGATAAATGTACTGTAATAAGAATACTGTAATGGGAGAAACAAAATTCAGCATTGGTCAGTATTTATGTACAGCATTGGATAAAGCCCAGTAGTCGTGTGTATTGCATTCTAGGACTGCACAATCTCACTAATGCCCTCCCGTTTGTAGGCCTGACCTAATATTCTTGTTAAAATGTCTGACAGCAGTCAGCAGGAAGGAGCGGCGAAATCTCTCTTTTGTACAGCGAGGGTGTAACAGTCTATCACTGAAGGAGCTGTGGAGTGTTCGAAGAGTGTCATTGAGTGTGTGAGCTGGGTTGTTCAGCATTGATGACAGTTTTGCCGTCATCCTCCTGCCCCCTCACTGAGTCCAGGGAGCAGCCCAGGACAGAGCTGGCCCTCCTCACTAGTTTGTCCAGTCTAATTTTTGTCCCGGCCCGAGATGCCTCCTGCCCAGGAGACCACTCCATGGAAAATGACCGGTGAAACCACAGAGTCATAGAAGTTCCTGAGGAGTGTCCCCCGAACGCCAAAGGACCTCATCCTCCTGAGTAGGAAGAGTCTGCTCTGACCCTTCCTATAGAGTGCGTCTGTGTTGTCGCTCCAGTCCAGTTTATTGTTCAGATGAACACCCAGGTACTTGTAAATTGAGACTCTCTCAACGTCTGTTCCCTGGATATTCACTGGTGCAGGTGGAGAGTGCCGACGCTTGCAGAAATCCACTACCAGCTCTTTGGATTTCCCAGTGTTGATTTGGAGGCGGTTCTGCTGACACCAGTCCACAAAACCCTGTGTAACCCCTTTGTACTCCCGATCGTCTCCGTCAGTGATGAGGCCGACAATCGCAGTCATCAGAGAACTTCTGCAGGTGACAGGTTGTGGAATTGTATTTGTAGTCCGAGGTGTAGAGGGTGAACAGGAAGGGAGCCAGAACAGTTCCCTGCGGCGGTCCCGTGCTGCAGAGGAGCACGTCAGACACACAGTCCTGTGTCCTCACGTACTTTGGCCGGTTTGGGAGGTAGTCGTGGATCCATGTGATGAGGTGGTGGGCCACTCCCGCCTGCTCCAGCTTGTCTCCCAAAAGGGTGGGCTGGATGGTGTTAAAGGCACTGGAGAAATCAAAGACATGATCCTCACCGTGCCCCCCGCCTTCTCCAGGTGGGAGAGTGAAGTGTGAAGCAGGTAGACGATGGCATCATCCACACTGATGCCAGGCTGGTATGCGAACTGAAGTGGGTCCATTGAGGAGCTGACCAGGGGGGGCAGATGGACGAGGACCAGTCTCTCCAGGGGCTTCATCAGATGAGACGTCAGCTCCACTGGTCTGAAGTTGTTGAGCTCCTTCGGGTGGGGGATCTTTGGAACCGGAACCAGGCAGGATGTTTTCCACAGCTGGGGGACTCTGCCCAGCTTCAGGCTCAGGTTGAACATGTGCTGGAGGATTCCACACAGCTGGTCTATGCAGGATTTGAGGAGCTGGGAGCTAATCCCATCTGGACCTGCTGCCTTCCTTGCCTTCATCTTCCTCAGCTGGTTCTTCACCTGAGATGTTGTAACAACGCTGAGCTGGAAGAAGTGATGGTTGTCTGATGTGGCCGGGAACTGGAGCCTGTGGAGAGAGAGAGAGGGGAGAGAAGAGAGGAGAAAGCAGGGGAGAGAAGAGAGGAGAAAGCGGGGGAGAGAAGAGAGGAGAGAGAGGCGGAGAGGGGGTCTCGTTCGCAGTGGCAGGAGGGGTTGGTGCGGGATGGAGCAGGGGAGACTGAGCGGGGGCAGGCATTTGATCAAACCTATTGAAAAATAGGTTAAACTCATTTGCCCACTGAAGGCCCCCCCACTTCTGGGTCTTACCTGGTTGTCCGTGGCCTGAGATGGTGTTCAGGCCCCTCCAGACATCCCTGGCATTGTTCCGCTGCACCCAAATCCAAGGATTGCATCAATTGTTTGTTTTAAATGTCATCTCTGCATCTCATAGGACACTTCTGTAGGACTTTTTCCCCTCTCTGATCCTCCTCCTCAGCTGACGTTGCACTCTCTTCAGCTCCTCCTTGTCGCCTGACACAAAAGCCCTCTTTTTCTCCTTCAGGAGAGCTTTAATGTCCAATGTTATCCAGGGTTTGTTGTTGGAGAAACCTCTTACTGTCCTGGTGGGAATGGTGTTCTCTATGCAGAAATTAATATAGTCTGTAATTGTGTCTGTTAGACCATTAATGTCCTCCCCGTGGGCTTCACTGAATACTTACCGCACAGTTGTGTGGAAACAGTCCTTTAAGGCCTCCTCGGCTTCTCCAGACCATCTCTGAACTGTGCGTGTCACAGCTGGCTGCCTGCGGACCAGAGGTTTGTACACAGGCAGGAGAGCAACCAAGTTGTTGTCAGCTTTGCTCAGCGGGGGGAGGGGCAGTGATGTGTACGCCTCCTTGGTGTTGGCAAAGAAAAGGTCCAATATTTTATTGTCTCTGGTGTGGCAGGTTACATATTGTGTGAATGAAGGCAGAGAGGAGGAAGGAGAAGCTTGATTGAAGTCACCAGAGATACGGAGCAGGGTATTTGGGTGCTGTGTTTGTAGCCTGCTCACAGCTGTAGTCAGTACGTCACAGGCTGTCTCACTGTTAGCAGAGTTTGGCACGTACGCCGCCATCGCGATCACATGACTGAATTCTTGCGGTAAATCGTACGGACGGATGCTAACAGCTATCAGCTCAATGTCCCGACTGCAAAGTTGATCCTTAACAGTTATGTGCCCAGGGTTACACCATCTAACAAACACAGCCCGCCCTCCTCCTTTCCTCTTACCGCTTTCCAGTGTTCTGTCCGCACATAGGATTTGGAAGCCGTCCAATTCCACGGCGGCGTCTGGCCACGACTCCGTGAACATCAGCAAGCTAGCCTCCCGGAAATTCCTCTCGTGCCGGGTTAGCGCTGTTAGCGCGTCCATTTTATTGGGAAGGGATCTAACATTCCCCATAATAACGGACGGGAGGACGGGGTGGTATCGTCTCCTCCTTGCCTGGCGTTTAGCCCCCGCACGACATCCCCGTCCGTCTCTTCCTCCTCAGCTTGTGGGGAATATCGGGTCTCGCTCCGGGAGCCGGCGCGGGGTTAGCACTGAGTGCTAAAAGCTGATCTATTGTGTACACAATCGATCCGTAGCTCAGAGTTTCATCTCCGGACACGATTGCGCAAAAAACAGCCCCTAACAGCAGTAAAACCACCGCAAGTCGGATGTCCATTGCTGCGATGAGGTAAAATAAAATAAAACAGGGTAAAGGGCAAAAATACACGAAACAGGCTCAATAGTGAACCACGCTGCTGTAAACAGGCAGCCACTCGCGCGGCGCCGGAACCAGAAAACTATGTAATGATGTAATAAACTTGTTTTCCAAGTACAATACTGAGCACATTTTTCTTACTAAAAAAACATGGTAAAAATGTTCTTATTTTTTATTATTTTTTTTTCTTTGTGGTGGGGTAAGCACCTCAACGGATTACAGTGTAACCTGTGGATTTCAATATTTATTTTATTTTATTTTTTACATTGTGTCTTTATTTGGAACTTTTCCACCATGAAATAACAAATTCACATCAAGGAGCAGAACAAAACACTATTATCTTCTGTGACTATGACGTGTCCATTCCCAGTCAATCATATACGAAAAGGTCAGTTTGATCGTCCCTGACAATGTCCATTTTTCTTGAGTAAATGGAATTCACTATTGGAATGGAGTGAAATAAAACAATCCACATTAGCACAGTAAAGAAATTAGATAATATTTCAGGTTAAAAGTAGAATGTATAAAACTGCAAACAAAACCCGGGAGGGAGTGGGCCGTGCCATCTGTCGCTGCTGTCTCATATACAAAAATAGAAAAAAAAGGAAAACAAAAATTAAATACATTCAAAATATAGCATAGTTAGGAAAGTTAAGCCCATATTCTATTACATCAAATATTGTCAGCTCTCTTGGAAGAAATGAATGAATGAAATGCCCCAAATTTGGTAGAATTTGTCCTTCTCAACTCTAATTTGATAAATCAACTAATTCATTTTAAATATCTCCAAAATTATCCGTACCAATCCTCTAATGTAGGTTGAATTGGGCTTATCCATAGTCTTGTAATCTTCTTCTTACTGGCTACCAGGTGCATTTGCAGTAACTTAATTTCTCTCCTTTGTTCCAGAGTAGTAACATGACCAAGGTACACGACATTAAAGCTCAGAGGAATTTGGAAATTAAATACAACACTCAAGGACATCTGGACACCCTTCCGGAAATCCTTTACTTTAGGACAGTTCCAAAAGACAGGTAGTGGTTGACAATTGTCGAGCCACAGTCTCTCCAGCATGGTCTGTCCACACCCTTGTATTTTTCCTGATATGGGGTCCCTAAAGTATCTGATAATATTCTTCCAGCAATGTTCCCTCCAGTCCATAGAGCTGGTTGAGGAGCATTGGAAGGACCAGATGTCGCCCACGAAAATTCTTGTGTCATGTTTTGGTCATCAAAGAGCCACATTTAGCTTGTTATTGTCATGAAAAAAAGGGGCGTTAACGAAATATTTTTATCATCGTTGATGAAAACAACACTGTTACTTTCGGCATTTTTTTAATAGTTAACTAGTAACTGTATGTATGTATCCATTTAATAGTCCGATGCACCCCATGTTTGGAATAAATTGGACATATATTCTCATACCTACCATTGTTGACCATTGTTACCGGTTTAACATTATAACTTGATCAAGTCTCTTCTCACAATTCATTCTAAAAAAAATTAATTGGAGCATGTATCATTCTGCTCATATCATTTCGGACGATATCGGTTATTGCAATATCGGTATTGGATCGGAAGTGGAAAATGTATCGGGGCACCCCTACTTATAATTGTTTTTAATGTTCTGTTCTATTATGTTCACATAGGAAGACACAAGATTTCTGACATCACAACAATTACTGAAGAGAAGAGTGAGAATAAGCCACTAACAGAAACTCCCATGACCACAGACAACACCGTGCATTATGACTCCAACATACCAGTTGGTAAGACACCTCTTGGAATTTATGAACATTGAACGACTGACTCTAAATTTATAATATATACATTTCCACAAAGATTAGAATATGATTTAGATAATTTGGTGATCTTTTCATTGTCAAAAAGCCGTTTTTATCTGATTTTATTTTAGTCTAGTGTTTTCTGGGGCGGTGGCTGTTCCCAAGAAGTTCATTTTGGATCATTTGCCATTGATTTAATTCCACTACCCAATAATTATATTTTAATTTAAAGATTCAATGAGTACAAATCGGAATAGAATAGAATCTGAAAAAACAGTCAGACATTGTACATCTGTCAGAAACATTCAAGATTAAAAAAAATATATATATATTATAATATTCTACTATTCTCATGAAATGGCATTGGGGTCAGGTTTACTCAAATGGTTTCTTTTAAAACAGTTGCCATCATTCACACCTCTCCGTCTCTGTCTTTGTGCATCAGGTATGGAATTCTTGGTCCCTAAAACAGGCTTCTTCTGCAAAGTGTGTAATCGTTTTTTCAGTGGAAGCAAAGACACTCAGATCACCCACTGCAAGAGCCTCAAACACTTTGAGAATCTGCAGGTATGAAAACACACCTTTTATTTTCTGAATTTAAAGGCTCTGCATCATGCACAATCAACTTTTCTGACCCCAATGTTTTCATCCATTGATGCTTCTTGGAGCATTCTTGCTCTCTAAGAACCATCTGCTCGTAATCTAAGAAAACGATTGGCTCTTCAGTCTTATACGTATAAGATTGAAAAACCACCCCCGTACCGGCCCTGCAAACTAAATACATGCGCATTTTCTCGAACAGCCAGCGGGAAGCCTGACATGTGTATCCGGTAAATCGCCGCAATGAGCGCCCATTTAGGCTGAACTTTATTTCAACCAACATAAACACCAAGATCCAAGAACAAACCACCTGTTTTAACCTGTCTATTGGTTACAACTGAAAGGGCGCAGAAGCAAAGTTTATGAAATTATGCCTTCCCATAATACCACTGTGCTACTGTACATATAAAGTCAAGCATAGTACTTCTTAGTGCTGGGCGATAATTCAATATCAATATATTTTGCGATAGTTATGTGATCAATATCAATAGAAAATGCCTTAGATAAAATGTTCAATAGAAATAAATGCTGAAAATAAACCACGACATTGTGCGTATTAATGTAAAATTAAACCGCCCACTCCATGCAAACTTGGCTACTGTTACATTCATTCATAGATACTCTTACAACCCACTCGTGAACGTTAAACAACTAGACGTAGTCATTCGCTTCAATTGACAAGCCTGCACTTTGTAACGCGTGCAAAAAAAAAAGAACAAATTGGGCGGGTGACGGCCATGTTTACGTCCTCCAAAATAAATGTTAGTTTTTATCACCATAGCCGTGAAAATGCTATTTTCAAAATTAAATTGTATTGTACGTTTACGTCACAACTTGTTATGGAGTGTTGTTTTTTTTTTTTTGAAAGTCTGTTGCATTATCACCAAACACGAATAAAACCTTTTATCTGACGTATTTGATGTGGTGATATTGACTTGAGCTGTGTGCGCCTGGAAGATGAAGTGGACCCAAACACCACACCGTTTGGTCTTTACAAGTTTTGTTCGTCTTCCACAAGTACAGAAAAGAACAAAAGAAGTCAAATCGCTGCAGTTGCTCGCAAAATCGGAGAAGGAAATGTTAATCCTGAATCTATTCAGTAAATGGAAATAAGAGTGAACGTGATGTCATTTCCCGTTCTAGAACCAATCAGTGAGTGAATGTGCTGTCCTGCCATTCTCGTTCGGCCATTACGGCTGCAACTTTTTCAGAAACAATAATAATAATACAAACGCAGGAATTAGAATTACTGCAAATTACAGAATACTGCAACATTGGTGAGAATGCGGGCAGGGGGGAAATTTCACAATTGCAAGTTAGGCTAAACTCTGGTCAATAAATTTCAAATACTCCGGGGGGTGGCTCACTGCCTTTTCACACTTTCCTCCTGGGGCTCATACACGTTAACAAAACAATAGCTCGGCTTATTCCCCAACTCACCCCTCCCCTTCCTGGTTAAATGACCAGAAATGGAACATTGCTAAATATTTAGTATATAAGTGCGCTCGTTGAAAATGACTAAATATTGAAACTATATAAAAATGTGAACATAGGCTAGACATTAGGGGAAGTTGGACTTTGGTTCGGACCTTTTAATTGGAAGAAATTTAGTCGTGGACCTCTGTGACTTGTAATTGAATACCTCTGATCTAAATAATGCTTTCCATCTACAAAACAACATTAACAACACCACAAAAAGGGGCTTTTGATAGCAAAATAACAATTTCTTTGCACAACACAAAACTACGTCATCAGTTGGTAGATTTGAAGCGCTTTGAGTACCTAAGGAGGTTGAAAAGCCCTGTCCAATATTCACAAGTGCATGTGTTTGACTCCACACTTGAATCCGACTCTTATTTTGGGACTCGTGAACATTCTCACAGTCTCTGTGTGGCTTGCTCTCATTTTGTCGCCAAACAAATGTCTATTTGTGCATGTGTGCAGCTCAGGTACCAGCTCGTAGGTTGTTGCCCCTCTGTGTCCCTACCTTTCCATGCGCCCGAGCACGCTTCAAAACTTGGTCAACGTCAAATGCAACATATTGCTGCTCTAAAAATTTAATGCTTTAATGATGTTCCAGAAATGTGTATCTGCAAATAAGTTTAGCAAATATAAGTCCTTGCGAAGAAAACTCTTTGACAGAACAATTTATCTTTTTGGGATGGAAACTGTGATCTCGGACAATGCGATTTGGAGATCGTCAAAGTTGCCATTTGCACCACCGTACTGATTTGAAAAAATAAATAAATAAATTGCAATGTCAGCTGTAATTTATTTCGCCTCTGCTTGAATGCTAGGCATGAAGACATCTTGCACCGCAACAGTACGGACTTTATATGTACTATATATAAGTCTGTGTTCAGCAGCAGCAACGAGCCGCATGATGACAAATAAACGACCCCACTAACAAGTAGTGTTTTAAACGAGGAGGTGAAGAAGGGATCACTAAGCGTGCTAATCACTAAAGTGAAATACAGGGAGGGCTATCGACATTATGTACGGTTGACTTGAAACAGAAGTCTGGTTAGAATCGCGTTAAGGCGGAGAGTTATGAACAGAAATGTTGTATTTCAGTCGATATATATCTAGATATAAAATAAGCTAACGGCTACATTAGCAATTTAGCAGATGCTCTCACGGGAAAAGGCGGATGTCATCATGACGAGGAGTTTCAATGTCAAATGTATGTTAAATATTTATTCATCTCATCAATAATATTTGCACCACACAGTACTGAGTTTTGAGATCTACACAATAATAGGTCTCAAAATTATATATTTTATTCTATTTAGCTTTGCAAAGGGACAATGATTTTATTGACATATAAGCTGACATTTGTGTACAAAGAAAACATTAGGTCGAAATGTAAAACATTTTGGGGTTAAAAAAAGCATTTTCATAATCACATTTACACTAAAATACTAAATTATACTTGACAGAAAATTGTTTTTGAAAACTTAAGAACTTCCTCCCTCACATAACCTCTTTAGTGTCTGCATTACTACAGTACTAGCTTGTATTGTTTTTAATGGTATTATGGCATTTTATCTCTTGTTTGTAAATGTCACTGTGCATTGTTAGGATAATTGTAAATTAAATCGAAATCGCAATACCTGTCAGAAAAATCGCAATACAACTTTTTTCCCAAAATTGTTCATTCCTTGTACACATTTATATATAGCATTGTATACATTAAGTCCATGACAACTAATTAAATTGTCTTGTTCATTTGCAGAAATACTTGGAGACAAGAAAACCCAAAGGTCAATAGTTTTGAAAACTGATCTTGAGTGACTTGCTGTTCTTTTGAGTTCCCCTCTTGTTGTCCTGGCAAAACAAATTAACTTCAGAGGACTTATCCCCTAGTCCAGATCATTTGTCAACTTATTTTGTGATTTTCAGAGGACTGACCCATTTCTAATGAACAATTTAATTAACTTGGATTTATTACATAAAAAAGACCTAAGGACTTTAGATGTAATTTTCATCAGATGTAAATGCTTTCAGGAAATCGTTGTTTCTTTTCTCTAAATGTTTTTTAGTTTAGTTTAGTTTAAACTGGTATGCTCAGGTGTCACTCCTTTGCTGACGATATGGTTTGGCTATGAAGCAAAATTATTGCTGTAATGGCATTCAAAAATCCTACATCCCTGCATGTTTTTTGTTCACTTGGGTTTCCGTGAAGACCTATGTAGTAAAAGTCGTTGATTTTAATTTAGTTTAAGTACATATTCCCTGTCTGGCTTAATTTTGTTGGTGCTGTTTTTCATTGTAATACATACTGATTTATGTTCAAGGAACAGGGATGCAAGAAATAAAACAAACTGTACTCCTCCGGCCCCCCACCACAGCTTTTTCATATTTTGTTAATGTACCTTTCACCTCATGTACCTTCCAATAAAGTACTTGATGCGGCCATTTGGTGGTCTTGGGTTTATTTCAAAAGTTCAGGTTCATTCATTATTTTATTTATTTATTTTTAACTGCAGTATTTTTTTTATTATTATTCTGACCAGAAATAAGTCAAAATAAATGTTTTGTAGATTGTGGCACATGTAGCTGAACAATGAGTGTATATATGTAATTGTCACATGTATTTTCTTATATACTGATCATTAACGTAATATTCTACTACAGTCAACTTATTGTAAAATATATATATATATATGTGTGTGTGTGTATATATATATATATATGTGTGTGTGTGTGTATATATATGTAGGGGTGTGTGTGTGTATATATATATATGTGTGTGTATATATATGTATATATTTGTGTATATATGTGTATATGTATATATGTGTGTATATATATATGTGTATATATATATATATGTGAGTATATATATGTGTATATATATATATATGTGTATATATATATATATATGCATATATATTATATGTGTGTATATATATATATATATATGTGTGTGTGTATATATATATATATGTGTATATATATATATATATGTACATATATATACATATATATATATATATATGTGTGTGTGTGTATATACATATATATATGTGTATATCTGTATATATATATGTATATATATATATATATATATACATATATATATATACCTAATAAACTTAGACAGAAAGACATGGCATGGCACAGAGAAACCATATGAGAAAATGAACCCAGGGTAGGTCTTCCGCGCTGAGAGGGATGACAGCCCACGGCCACAGGGAGCTCCGCCATCACACAGACCCCCGGCCCAGACTGACGGGGGTAGACCCTACACATAGCGCAGAGGGCCCCGGTCCGCTAGGCCTAAGGAGCGTCTGGGATGAAGCCCAACAGTCTCTACGGACCTGATGTCCTCTGACAGGCTATTCAGAATCAGCATCAGAAATCCCTTTATTGTCATTGTACTCAAGTGTGCAACGAGATTAGAGAGCTCCCCTCTCCAGTGCAATACAACAATAATTCGATTAAATATATAAATTAGATAAATAAGAGAATAAATAATGAGATGGAAAGTAATACAAAATAGGATATATATAAACACATCACATCGCTGTTCTGCAAGGTAGGGGTGGTCGTGTGTGTGTGTGTGTTTGAGTTTAGAATGGAGATGGCTCTTGGAAAGAAACTGTTTTTCAGTCTATTAGTCCTTGACTTGATGCACCTGTAGCGCCTGCCAGAGGGCATCAGGTCGAACAGGTGTGAGTTTGGGTGGTTATTGTCTTTGACGATATTGAGAGGCCTGCTGAGGCACCGGGAGGTGTAGATGTCCGACAGTGAGGGGAGAGGGCAGCCAATAATCCTTTGCGCTGTTTTGACCGTCCTTTGGAGCCTCACTCTGTCCGCCTCAGTGCAGCCGCTGTACAAGGTGGAGACCCAGTACGTCAGCAGGCTCTCGGTGGACGAGTGGTAGAAGGTCAGCAGCAGCTTCCTGTCCAGGTTGAATTTCCTGAGGACTCTCAGGAAGTGCAAACGCTGGTGGACCTTCTTTACCACTGCTGTGGTGTTCTGTGTCCAAGAAAGGTCATTGGAGATCTGTACTCCCAGGAACTTGAACGTGTGGACCCTCTCCACACACACGCCTTCGATTCAGGGGGGGGGCGGCACTGTCTTGTTCCTCCTGAAGTCGATGACGATCTCCTTTGTTTTTGCAAGGTTGAGTTGCAGTCTGTTGTCCTCGCACAAGGCCGTCAGTCTCTGGACCTCCTCTCTATAGGCTGTCTCGTCACCTTCCAAGATCAGACCGACCACTGTCGTATCGTCAGCAAACTTGACGATGGTGTTGTTACCGTGGGCCGGGCTGCAGTCGTAGGTGTAGAGGGCGTATAGGAGAGGGCTCAGCGCGCATCCTTGAGGGGAACCGGTGCTCAGCGTACTGGTAAAGGACGTGTAGGGGCCGAGCAACGCAGTCTGGGGTCTGTTGGTCAGAAAGTCCTTAATCCAGATGCATGTGAGGGCAGGGAGGCAGAGAATGTCCAGTTTGGCGACGAGGATGTCCGGGACGATTGTGTTGAAGACAGAGCTGTAGTCCACAAAGAACATCCTGGCATAGCTATGCTGTTGGTCCAGGTGGCCGAGCACAACATGCAGAGCAGTGTCGATGGCGTCCTTAGTGGATCTGTTAGCCCGGTATGCAAACTGATAGGGGTCCAGAGTGGGAGGAAGGCAGTCCCTGATGTGCTGGAGAACCAGTCTCTCGAAGCACTTCATGATGACTGGCGTGAGAGCAACAGGACGGTAGTCATTCAGGAGGACTGCGGGTGACTTTTTGGGGACAGGAATAATGGTGGAAGTTTTCAAGCAGGAGGGGATGACTGCTTGAACCAGGGAACGGTTGAAGATCCTGCAGGAAACATGTGACCGTTGGTGGGCACATGCTCTGAGGACCTTGCCTGGTATTCCGTCGGGCCCAGTAGCTTTCCTGGGGTTAATAGCCAGGAGCGCGCGCCTCACATCGTGTTCCTCTACGATGAGTGGGGGGGAGTTGGAGCATGAAGTGCGGGGGTGTGACGGTTGGGGTCGGTCAAAGCGAGCGAAGAAGCAGTTAAGCTCCTCTGCCAGCGATGCACTCGGGTCTACAGAAGTCATGCTGCTGCCTCGGTAGTTGGTGATGCTGCGTAGACCCTGCCACACCTCCCGTGGTCTGTTGCTGGCAAGGTGGGCCTCCAGCCTCCTCTTGTAGTTTGCCTTGGCTAGCTTAATGCCTTTGCTCAGGTCAGCACGAGCCACCCTGTACAGGGCTTTGTCGCCTGACCTGAATGCAGCGTCACGGGCCTTGAGAGAGCGAACCTGGCTGGACATGCAGGGCTTCACATTTAGGAAGGTCCGTATGGTCCTGTTCAGGGACACAGTTTCCATGCAGAACTTGATGTAGTCCAGTACATATTGCGTGTAAACATAAAGGTCCTGATGATCAAAGAGGTCCCACATGGTGTCTTGAAAGCAGTCCTGCAATTCACTCATGGCGTCATCACGCCAGGTTTTCACAGTCTTTGTGTTGGGCCTGAATCTTCGTCTGAGAGGGTGTACGCAGGTGCGAGCTGCAAGGACAGGTGGTCTGACTGGCCGAGGGGGGCGAGTGGGAGGGCTCTGTATCCGTGCTTGATGTCCATAGATGAGGACCAGAATGGCTGAATGCAGCCTCACTGTGTGTTTCGGTCCTCACCCTAGGAATAACTAAAAGGCTGGTGCCAGAGGACCACAGGGTCCGCGAGGGTTGATACAAGAAGAGAAGGTCAGATAAATAAGATGACCCTAGGCCGTTATGACATTTAAAAACTAACATCGATATACCCGCCAGGACATCGTGAACATTGGATATCGATGCGAAATAACCATCACAGAGGAATTTTGCTATGATCGCAAAATTCCGAACGAACTGGCGAGGCTGCCCGGCTCACCATGGCTGGTCATCGGGGCCGGGAGGCGGCGCAGGCGACACAGAGAGAGGAAGCAGAAGCGAGGCTGCAGGTCCGGTGTCTTGCAACGGCTGCGACGGCAGCCCCATAGGCAGCCACTACCGAGTCTGCACCTCACCAACGCCAGATCCGTGGTCCACAAAATCGACGACCTGGGATTACAAATCCTGGGAAACCGCTATGTGCGCGATAGCAGTGTGATCGTCGTCACGGAAACCTGGCTGCACGCAGACGTCCCCGACGCTAGCATCCAGCTGGCCGGGCGCTCGCTACATCGCGCGGATCGGACGAGGGACACCGGTAAGAGGAGGGGCGGGGGGCTCTGTGTTTACGTGCATGAGAACTGGTGCGGCGATAGCACGATCGTCGAGAAGCACTCTTCCCCCGACATCGAGTTCATGTCCGTTAAATGCCGGCCTTATTTTCTCCCGAGGGAGCTAACGGTAGTGATTGTCACAGCTGTTTACATCCCTCCCGACGCTAGCACTAGCACGGCGCTCTCGCTACTCGCGTGCGTCATCAATAAACATCAGCGGGCCCACCCTGATGGCGTTCACGTAGTAGCGGGAGACTTTAATAAGGCCAATTTAAAGACTGTACTCCCAGAGTTTCACCAGCATGTCATGAGTGAATTACAGGACTGCTTTCATGACACAAACTGGGACCTCTTTGATCATCAGGACCTTGATGTCTACACGCATTGTGTACTGGACTACATCAAGTTCTGCATGGAAACTGTGTCCCAACATAAGACTATACGGACCTTCCCAAATGCGAAGCCCTGGATGTCCAGCAGGGTTCGCTCTCTCCTCAAGGCCCGTGACGCTGCCTTCAGGTCAGGTGACAAAGCCCAGTACAGGGTGGCTCGTGCTGACCTGAGCAAAGGCATCAAGCTAGCCAAGGCAACCTACAAGGGGAGGCTGGAGGCCCACCTTGCCAGTAACAGGCCACGGGAGGTGTGGCAGGGTCTACGGAGCATCACCAACTTCCGTGGCAGCAGCACGACCTCTGTAGACCCGAGTGCATCGCTGGCAGAGGAGCTTAACTGCTTCTTCGCTCGCTTTGACTCGCCCCAACCGTCACACCCCCGCACTTCAAGCTCCAACTCCCCCCCACTCATCGTAGAGGAACACGATGTGAGGCGCGCGCTCCTGGCGGTCAACCCCAGGAAAGCTACTGGACCCGACGGAATACCAGGCAAGGTCCTCAGAGCATGTGCCCACCAACTGTCACATGTTTTCTGCAGGATCTTCAACCGCTCCCTGGCTCAGGCAGTCATCCCCTCCTGCTTGAAAACTTCCACCATTATTCCTGTCCCCAAAAAGTCACCAGCCGTCCACCTGAATGACTACCGTCCTGTTGCTCTCACACCAGTAATTATGAAGTGCTTCGAGAGGCTGGTTCTCCAGCACATCAGGGACTGCCTTCCTCCCACTCTGGACCCCTACCAGTTTGCATACCGGGCTAACAGATCCACTGAGGACGCCATCGACACTGCTCTGCATGTTGTGCTGGGCCACCTGGAACGACAGCAGAGCTATGCAAGGATGCTCTTTGTGGACTACAGCTCGGCATTCAACACGATCATCCCAGACATCCTCATCGCCAAACTGGACACTCTCGGCCTCCCTGCCCTCACACGCATCTGGATTAAGGACTTTCTGACCAACAGACCCCAGACTGTGTTGCTCGGCCCCTACACGTCCTCCACCCTCATGCTGAGCACCGGTTCCCCCCAAGGATGTGTGCTGAGCCCTCTCCTGTACGCCCTCTACACCTACGACTGCAGCCCGGCCCACGGCAACAACACCATCGTCAAGTTTGCTGACGACACGACAGTGGTCGGTCTGATCTCGGAAGGTGACGAGACAGCCTACAGAGAGGAGGTAAAGAGACTGACAACTTGGTGCAAGGACAACAGACTGCACCTTAACTCTGCTAAAACAAAGGAGATTGTCGTCGACTTCAGGAGGAACAAGACGCTGCCGCCCCCCCTCTGCATCGAAGGCGTGTGTGTGGAGAGGGTCCACACGTTCAAGTTCCTGGGAGTACAGATCTCCGATGACCTTTCTTGGAGTCACAACACCACAGCAGTAGTAAAGAAGGTCCGCCAACGTCTGCACTTCCTGAGAGTCCTCAGGAAATTCAACCTGGACAGGAAGCTGCTGCTGGCCTTCTACCACTCGTCCATCGAGAGCCTGCTGACGTACTGTGTCTCCACCTGGTACAGCGGCTGCACTGAGGCGGACAGAGTGAGGCTCCAGAGGACAGTCAAAACAGCGCAAAGGATTATTGGCTGCCCTCTCCCCCCACTGTCGGACATCTACACCGCCCGGTGCCTCAGAAGGGCTCTCAACATCGTCAATGACAATACCCACCCAAACTCACACCTGTTCGACCTGTTGCCCTCTGGCAGGCGCTACAGATGCATCAAATCAAGGACCAATAGACTGAGAAACAGTTTCTTTCCCAGAGCCATCTCCATACTGAACTCTCACACACACACGAGACCACCCTAACCTCGCAAAACAGCATTGTGATGTGTTTCTATATGCCCTATTCAGCACTGAATTCCATTGCACTGTCTTCTTTATTTATCTAATTTATATATTTGTCTGTATTATTGTTGTATTGCACTGGAGAGGGGAGCCCTCTAATCTCGTTGCACACTTGAGTACAATGACAATAAAGGGATTTCTATTTCTATTAAAATCATTCCTGAAACACACAGGGAGCCAATGCAGCGATTTTAAAACTGGTGTAATATGTGCCTGCTCTCTGGTCCTCGTCAGCACCCGTGCGGCTGAATTCTGAAGTAGTTGTAGACTGGAAATACTCTTTTTGGGAAGACCAGAGAGCAGGGCATTACAATAATCTAAGCGGCAGGAAATAAAAGCATGCATCAGCACCTCCGTGTTAGCCTGATAGAGAAACGGGCGGACTCTGGCTATATTCTTAAGGTGATAAAAACCAATCATGGTTACATTTTTAATTTGAGGAATAAAACTGAGCTCAGAGTCAAAAATGACACCCAGGTTCTTCACAAGTTGTGATGATTTATAATCTTGTAGTTTTGGTAAAAGATTTTCTCTCTGACCTTCAGGACCGATAACTAAAACCTCTGTTTTGTCCCGATTGAGCTGTAGGAAATTCTCTACCATCCATGACTTAATATCTAAAATGCAATTTAAAAGGGTATCGATAGGCGTTGTGTCATCACGAGACGATACACAGATGTGTGTCATCAGCGTGGCTGTGGAAGCTGATGCCGTGTCTCCTAATGACATTCCCCAAGAAGAAGCATGTACAGATTAAAAAGTATTGTGCCTAAAATTGAACCTTGGGGAACCCCACATTTAATTTCATGGGTTTTGGAGGAACAGGTATCCATACTTACAAAGAAACGTCTCTCTGTGACATAGGAATAAAACCAGTTAAAAGCAGTACCAGAGATGCCCTGACCGTTTTAAAGGCAGTGGGGAAGACACTCGTCTGTAGAGAGTAATTAACTGTATTTAAAATCTGTTCCTCAAAAAAATACATAAAATGCCTTTAAAAGTTATGTGGGAATTCGATCTAAAAGGCAGGTTGTTTGATTCACCTGGGAGAAAACTCGACCAAGTGGCCTTGCATCAACCAGGGCAAAACTTTCCAGTGTTTCCTCTGGTAAAAATGACTGTCCAGCGTTAATAATACTTACATTTTGATGAGCTAAAAGACTGGATCTTATGTCATCGATTTTACTTGCGAAGTGTTCTGCAAAGTCCTCACAGAGAGCGTCTGTCGATATTTGTGAGGACTTTTTAAAATCAAAGCTTGTTAAAAGATCGAAGGTGGAGAAGAGGTGTCCAGGGTTGTTTTTATTAATTGTAATGAGATTTGAAAAATAAGACATTCTTGCCAGTTTGACTGTTATATTGTCGGAATTGAGTTGTTGACATATTTGATAATGAACTGTAAGTTTCCTCTTTCTCCACCTCCTTTCTGCACTCCTGCATTTTCCTTTTGATTTCTTAATTAAATAATTTCTCTACGGGGGTATCGTCTTGATTTTTATGGTTTTTGTTAAAAGTGGAGCAACCGAGTCAAATGTTGATTTTTAAAACCCTGTTAAAATGATCAACAATAAAATCAAAAGGTGCAGGTAAAATGTCAGCAGGAGTGCTCTTTAAAATCTCTATTTGCTGCCACCTCAGAAGTTTGGTAGCGTTTCCTCACTGTTCTCACTGGGGCTGCTTGTTGATTAAAACTGGCGATGTTAAAATATACACAGTAGTGGTCTGACACAGCCAGGTCAACAACAGAGGACACACCAACGGACAGGCCGTCATGTGTTGGTGCTTTTTAACCCCTATTTGTGTTTTTACTTTGTTTACTACTTGTACAGCATCCTTGAGTGTCCAGAAAGGCACTTCCGTGTCTAATTTATTATTATTATGATTATTATTATTATAAGGAGACTAGGATGTGGAATGAGGAGGTGCAGAAATGGATCTTGAGAAGCTTGTTAGCTAAGAAGAAGTGGGACAGCGAGAAGACTGAAGAAAGTAGACAGGAGTACAGGGACATGCATCAGAAGATGAAAGTAGAAGTGGCAAAGGTCAAACAAGGGGCTTTCGATGACTTGAATGAGAGGTGGGACAGTAAAGGAGGGAGACTGATCTATACAGGTTGGCAAGGAAGACAGACAGAGATGGGAAGGTCTTGCAGCAGGTTAGGGTAATACAGTAATACCCCGCTACTTCGCGGTTCACCTTTCGCGGCTTCAGTGCTTCGCGGGTCTAAAAAATATTCGGGGGCATTGTAGTTTCGCCGAGCGGCACGAGGGGGCGCTGGAGCGGTTAGACGGCCGGCGTGCGCCGAAGAGGAGAGTGGACGAAGAAGAGAGTGGACGAAGTAGAGCAAGTTCCCCCGGACACGATTGGTGGCGACGTTTCGCGCGGTTCGGACCGTACCAGAGTTCCGGCCGGCGTGCGTGGCAGTTAAGCCGTAGAGGAGCACCTTCCCCGGGCACGGGCGGTTCCAAGCGGCCCCTAAGTTTAACCGAATGGAAGCTCCGGAGGAGGAGCGCATGCTCGCGTCACAGTAAGCCGAAGAGGAGCACCTTCCCCGGGCACGGGCGGTTCCAAGCAGCCCCTAAGTTTACCCGAATGGAAGCTCCGGAGGAGGAGGACGGGCGTGTGTCACAGTTAAGCCGAATAGGAGCACCTCTTCCGCCCGGGCAGGAGCGGAGCGTGAGGCTGTCAGTTCTGAATGAATAAATAAATAAATGAAGAATGCTGTCATGGTTTGACAATTTGACATATTGGGTTCATAGCTGAAAGGAGAGAGGCACTCAGCTCAAGTGGATACAGAGAGGTTAATAAAGTTTATTTGGCAACTTCATCTCCCTTCTGTTCCTCGATGTTTTTCACACATTCCCTTTTATAACATCGAGGAATCAGATTACACTTCGAGAAATCAGATTACACTCAAGGGTGGTACAGTTCATCTTCTCAAAAGCTGGTTTAGTCCGGTTTATCATTGGCGTGCCGCCGTGAGTCGCAGCTGACTTTGACGTCAACATCTTCTATCAGGCTCCTCACGATGTTGTTTACTTCATCCTCACTTCTGAAGAAGTGCCACCGCCCTGCCAATTGCAGACACCTCCCTGCAGTAAAGGTGTCCTCCTGTATCTCCACTCAAACTGTAAACACTCAAGCATAGTCCACTTCACTAATTTGCAACATGTCCTGCGCACCATGCATTGAAATAATGCTGCGTCATGGCAAATGTATAATAACCTCTAAATATTATTCTAACATTCCCTCCTGTTTATTCTACATTTGCCCCAAAAATTATCATCAATGGAATTTCCAAAGATTTAATTCCATCAAATCATTAGCTTGATAGCAAATGTAAACCCCTCTATTTTTCTTTGTTTTACTTTAATGTGTTTGAGAGTTTTGGATTAACGAATAGGATCTCCTAGGTAAATTCAGTCATCATCATCAACTTGGTCATCAGTGTCTCCTCCATCACCAGTACCTCTGTAATTAATCAAAGGATATATTTCCTGTAGTTTGGAATTTGTTGGAGCGAGAGCTGTTGAGATAAGTCGGACAAGCAAAGCGCGAATGCAGGGAATACAACAACATCCACACAGTACAAGGATTGAGGTGAACATTGTTATAGAAATCATTACAGAAAATACCATATTTTTATATTTACCAAACGTTTTGTTCCACCACTCATCCCATGCAGAGGTAGTCACACCTGAGTGTTCCTTCATCTTACGGTTCAGGGTGCGCAAGCCTGCAATGGCTCTTGTGAGGGATCCTTCCGGAGAAGTGTTGTTAGGAATGAAAGTACAAGATTGGTCCCCAAACATGGCGCAAACCCCTCCTCTCTCTGCCAACAGCATGTCAACCGCGATGCGGTTTTGAAATGCCATGAGTGATGTTGCTGCCAATTGTTCTTTAATAGCTATAAATCCTTCTTCAGTGAAGTTCCCCAATCTTTGCACGTTATAGTGTATGTAATTTATTCGATCCACATTCTTATTCGGTGTAATCCAAAGAAGAATGGACTAGAACCCTGCTGCGATTTGATTTACCAATTTATACTCATCTGGTACGCCCCTTGGTTGGCCAATTGCATCCAAATAGGTCACATCACCATCCCTCCAGGAAGCACTTCGTCTTTTCCTGGAATAATAATAGTGGAATTTGTGGGCTTCAACTACTCTTTGAATGTCCCCTGCTGTGGATGGAAAATAGACACTGGTAAGAGAAGTGACACCAATGCACAAGTTCCAACTGCGCCCTTTAATGAATCAAATAATTTAGTACCCCCGCACCACCACCACACATCACTGCGTGGCAGTAGTGTACCTGCTTGGAGCAGAGTTGTTTTACACCACGCTGGTGATAAGCTTCCCACTCTATTTTGTGTTCCTGTGAGATTAACACAAGTAAAGTTAGCCACTGCCACATCGGTAGAAAAGATAGGCTTATCTTTTGTTGCCTTAGTCGCAGGGTACACATCATTCCAAGCAATGCAGTCCGCATTAGGTGTTAATTTCGTCATTACTTCTAAAAGGCATGTTGATAAAGATAAAGATAAATATGTCCTTTATTAGTCCCACAATGGGGAAATTTGAAGTGTTACAGCAGCAAAGATATAGATCACACAGAGTCGGCGGCGTAATGTAGCCGTTAATGTATAACATTAGCAGCAGACATTCATAAAAAGCATGCAAATATACACAGTATAAACGTATCTAAGTGTAAGGAAACACTCCTAATGCCGGTCCATTATACAGAGGGGGAAACGCTGTCATGATAAAAACTACTGAATGATTGAAAATACTGAAATGATAGAAAATACTGCAATGATAAAGATATTACACTGATAAAAGTACTGTAATGGTGAGAGTACTGAAATGACAGGAAAGTACTGCAATTATAGAAAATACTGCAATGATAAAAGTACTGTAATGGTAAAAGTACTGCAATGATAAAAGTACTATAATGGTAGAAGTACTGCAACGATGGAAAAATACTGCAATGATGAAAGTATTGTAATAGTAAAAGTACCGCAATGGTAGGAAATACCGTAATTATAAAAGTACTGCAATGATAAAAGTACTGTAATAGTGAACATCCTGCAGTGGTAGAAATACTACAGTGATAGATGTATTGTAATAAGAATACTGTAATGGTAAACAAAATACATCATTGGTCGATGTTTAAGTACACCCTTGGCTGAAAGTACAGTAGTAGTGTATATTGCATCCTAGGACTGCACAATTGCACTAATGCCCTCCTGTTTGTAGGCCTGACCCAATGTTCTTGTTAAAAAGTCTGACAGCAGTCGGCAGGAAGGAGCGGCGAAATCTCTCTTTGGTACAGCGAGGGTGTAAAAGTCTGTCACTGAAGGAGCTGTAAAGTGTTCTCAGAGTGTCATTGAATGGGTGGGCTGGTTTGTCCAGCATTGATGACAGTTTTGCCGTCATCCTCCTGCCCCCCACTGAGTCCACAGAGTCCAGGGAGCAGCCCAGGACAGAGCTGGCCCTCCTCACCAATTTGTCCAGTCTCTTTTTGTCTCGGCCCGAGATGCCTCCTGCCCAGGAGACCACTCCATAGAAGATGACTGATGAAACCACCGAGTCATAGAAGTTCCTGAGGAGTGTTCCCCGAACGCCAAAGGACCTCAGCCGCCTGAGTAGGAAGAGTCTGCTCTGACCCTTCCTATAGAGAGCGTCTGTGTTGTCGCTCCAGTCCAGTTTATTGTTCAGATGAACACCCAGGTACTTGTAAGTTGAGACCCTGATGGAAGAGCTGCTGGAATTACTCGTAGCAATGGTCTCGGACCTATGCATGAAAAACAGCTTTTAGTGCAACTAAAACTACACAGCACAAAATCTCAATTTTTATCCACGCGAAAATCATGTCAACCGAGAGACCCCTAATAGGGTAGGGTGGCTTATAGTTCTTCACTGGCCTAAAATGTTTTCAGATCCTATTGATCTGCTCCCACCTAGTCACCAGACTTGCCTACCTTTCCCTTGTCGGGTGTCTGAGTTGAGATGACTTTTTTACAATGCACAAGGTGTATGTTGCTTGGGGAAACTGTCCTCGTTTTGGGCTTATGTTTCCCTGAGAATTGTGTCGAGCACAGATCATACAGGATCTACAAAAAATCTTTTTGAGAGTAAATTAAAGCCATATGTTTTATAAAATTGGTTTATCTGTCCTACCATCCCTCCTGTTTGACACGTGTGACACACCAAGTGTCAATATAGCAACCCATCGAAAAAGATTTTTTAGAAGAATCGATTTCTTATCTGAACTGACATATATGCCATTAGTCAAAGTAGCTCCTTTTCTAGCCATAGTTTTGCTCTTGCATAAGACTCTGTTGTTGCATGTCTAAAAGGATGTTGTCTCGCAGAACGTTATCTATCAGCGCACACACAGCCACACCTATGAATGGTTTGGTAGCTGCTTCTTTTGCTGTCTTATCTTTCCTAAAGTAATGTCATCAGTACCCACAGTATGTGCGGAACATTTACTTATTGCAATTTGGTTTTGCTATTTCTATATCTAGTTTCCGTCTTAGTGCCATTGCCATCCAAAATTTTGTATCTTCATATCCGTCTTCATTCATCTTTTTTACATTATTCTTTCGTTTTATTTTCATTTTATCTTGTAAGTCGACTATTTTTTGTGTATTAAGCTGACCAGCAAATTTATATTTTGTTATCCATGAGTTTAAATGTTTTACTTTTTCTGGACATTGGCTTTCTATAAATTTCCAGTCCTTACACGTCAATTGTTGTTTCGGATCCTTTTTGTTAGCTTTTTTACTGATTCCAAAATGAGGTTGCAAGCCTCCATGCACACTTTTCCATTCACACTGTTTTTTCTTTTTTTCTCTTTTCAAACGCGCGTAGGATACACCCTGTTATCCTCTATCAGTTTTATAGACTATCTCTGTCTCTTCACGTAACATTGACTAGTATTCTTATGGTTTTACACTTACTCTGTCTAGTCCTATATCCACGGAATTTAACTACTAATTTGCAGAGGAGTCCGCCCTCCTGTTTATGCGGAATTTAACTACGTAACTTCACATGCACACATTCATCCCATTCGGAAATGACTGACTTACCAAAGATGAGCTGAGTGTCTCCCTCCGCAGCTTCCCTTCAACCTTCAGTATCCAGCCGCAGAGCCGAGGATCAGGTCCAAAAAAAGAATAGTAATCCTCGTCGTGGCCACGATTGTCCCCGGTCGTCGGCTCCGCCCCTGGACACCTCCAGTATGTTGGGCTCACAGCTTCGAAGGACCAATTTTATGTCAGGTTCGCCAATTTGACATATAGGGTTCATAGCTGAAAGGAGAGAGGCACTCAGCTCAAGTGGATACAGAGAGGTTAATAAAGTTTATTTGGCAACTTCATCTCCCTTCTGTTCCCCGATGTTTTTCACACATTCCCTTTTATAACATCGAGGAATCAGATTACACTTCGAGAAATCAGATTACACTCAAGGGTGGTACAGTTCGTCTTCTCAAAAGCTGGTTTAGTCCGGTTTATCATTGGCGTGCCGCCGTGAGTCGCAGCTGACCTTGACGTCAACATCTTCTATCAGGACCCAGCACGATGTTGTTTACTTCAGACTTCGATGCCAACTTTTACTATCAGGCTCCTCACGATGTTGTTTACTTCATCCTCACTTCTGAAGAAGTGCCACCGCCCTGCCAATTGCAGACACCTCCATGCAAAGTAAAGGTGTCCTCCTGTATCTCCACTCAAACTGTAAACACTCAAGCATAGTCCACTCCACTAATTTGCAACATGTCATGCGCACCATGCATTGAAATAAAGCTGCGTCATGGCAAATGTATAATAACCTCTAAATATTATTCTAACAAATGCCACCTTTCATTTCACTGTCATGATCCGTGCCTGTCATGCCGCGTGTGTTTTTGTTTTTTCAGCTGTGTGGGCGTTCCTCCAGCGATCGTCTCGCGCCATGCCGTCAGCTGCTGCGAGACGCGCTGATTACACTGACTATATTGTGATTATAATAAATATCTTTGTATCACCACCTTTTTTCCCATGTCTGCGTTTGGAGAGTCCTGCTCAATCCTCCAGCTCTGCTGGAGGATCATAACATTCCCAGGGGACACCGGACGGCGTACCAGCAGGTAAAAGTCGAAGTAATTAAATAAATACAAAAAGAAGTAATTGAATAAATACGAAAATAATGGCTGGGGAATAAAAAATAAGTTTTAATAATTTTTTTTTTTTTTTGTTATAACATGAATTTCACTCGCTCTCTCTCTACCCATATATATATATATATATTTAGAATTAGAAATATATATATATATATATTTTTTTTTTTAAGCATTTTTGAAGGTGCGCCACTACTTCGCATATATATATATATATATATATATATATATATATATAGGTGTGAAGTATATATATATATTTTATTTTTTATTTATTCATTTTTTTTGAAGGTGCGCCGCTACTTCGCGGATTTTCAGTTTTCGCGGGTGGTCTCGGTCCCCATTAACCGCGATAACCGGGGTATTACTGTAAAGGATAGGGATGGAAGTGTGTTGACAGATTCCAGTAGTGTGATGGGAAGATGGAAAGTGTAATAAAGATAAAGATGTCCTTTAATAGTCCCACAATGGGGAAATCTGCTGTGTTAAATCAGCAAAGATATAGATCACACATAGGCGGCGGCGTAATGTAGCCGTTAATGTATAACATTAGCAGCAGACATTCATAAAACGCATGCAAATATACACAGTATATGCACAGATCCCCATGTATATACACACGTACATCCCACAACATATACAAGTGTAAGGAAACACTCCTAATGTCTGTCCATGGTACAGAGAGGAAATAAATAATAATGCAAGTACTTTGAAGAGTTGATGAATGAGGAAGATGAAAGAGAAGGAAGTGTAAAAGAGGTGACTGCCGTGGACCAGAAAGTACCAAAGATCAGTAATGATGAAGTGAGAAGGGCATTGAAGAGGGTGACGAGTGGAAAGGTACTCGACCCTGATGATATACCTACGGAGGTATGGAAGTGTCTCGGAGAGGGAGCTGTAGAATTTCTGACTGGGTTGATCAACAGGATCTAAGATAGTGAGAAGATGCCTGAGTAATGGAGGAGATGTGTGCTGGAGCCTATTTTTAAGAACAAGGGAGATGTGTACAGAGTTGTGGCAACTACAAAGGAATAAAGCTGTTGAGCCACACAATGAAGCTTTAGGAAAGAGTAGTGGAAGCTCGACTGAGGGTAGAGGTGAACATTTGTGAGCAGCAGTATGGTTTTATGCCAAAAAGGAGTACAAGAGATGCATCATTTGCCTTGAGGATGTTGATAGAGAAGTACCGAGAATGTCAGAAGGAACTGCATTGTGTCTTTGTAGATCTGGAGAAAGCCAGATGACAGGGTGCCCAGAGAGGAACTGTGGTTTTGTATGCGGAAGTCTGGAGTAGCAGAGAAGTTTGTTCAAGTGGTGAACGACATGTATAAGGACTGTCAGACAGTGGTGAGGTGTTTTGTAGGTGTGACGGAGGAGTTCAAGGTGGAGGTGGGACTAGATCAGGGATCAGCTCTGAGTCCCTTCTTGTTTGCTATGGTAATGGACAGGATGACAGACAAGGTTAGACAGGAATCTCCATGGGCTATGATGTTTGCAGATGACATTGTGATCTGTAGCAAGAGCAGGGAACAGGTGGAGGAGAATCTGGAGGTTTGCCCAGGAAAGTTGGGGAATGAAGATTAGCCGTAGCAAGACGGAGTATCTCTGTGTAAATGAGAGAGACCTAAGTGGAAGAGTGAGCCTATAGGGAGAAGAGACCAAGAAGGTAGAGGAGTTTTTAAAGTCAGAAAGGCCAGACTGAGATGGTTTGGACATGTCCAGAGAAGAGATAGTGAGTATATTGGAAGAATGATGCTGCGTTTCCAAATGCCAGGCAAGAGGTCTAGGCCTAGTCAGTCTTTGTCAAATTTTTCTGTGGATGATCCATGGCCAACGTAGACGCCCAAATAAAGGTTCTTCCAGGAATCCCGCTTTTTCTAAGTTGTATCAATCAGAACCTGTACCCTTAGTGTCCACTCCTGAACCCTTCCCCTCAGACCCTTACTTGGGTCCCCGGTTGCCTATTTACACAGGGTGGCCGACGGAGACTCCCAAGTAAACATTCTGGTTCCTCCCCTAAGCCCATGTTTTCCAAGTTGCGTCATTCCAAACCGGTTCCCAAGTCACTTCAATCCCTGCCTTTCTCCTCACCTCATCCACTGCGTACTTCCGCGGCCTCCCACCAACCTTCCTTCAGCTACGCAGGCACCGCAGCTGCCCTCCAACCTTCCTCCGGCTGCTCAAACCCTGTGGCCAGCATCCGACCTTGCCCCTGTAGTGGAAGCCCTGCAGCCACGCTCTGACTCTGCTCCTTTGGCCGCCCTCTGGATCTTTTCTAGCAGCACAGCCGTGCGGCCTCCCTCTGACTCTGCTCTGATGACACAATCCCTGCGGCCGCCCGCAATTCTAGTATGGCCTCCAGACAGCCACTGGATTGGCCTCGCCAAGACATTATTGTCCGTCGTCCGGGATGGCCACCAGACTGGCCGCCTCAAGACCCTCTCTTCTGGCCTCCAGGTCGCCCACCGGACTGGACCCACCAAGATCCTCTCTTCTGGGCCTCCATGTCGTCCACCGGACGGGACTCACCAAGACCCTCTAGTCTCGCCTTCCCTGATAGGTCAATAGTTTTGGTGAGTTACTTTAATTCTTTTAGTTTTGGACTTGGGTTTATTGTTTTAGATTTTGACATGTTTAGTTTCTGGAGGGGGGGGTGCTGTTGTGACATTAATGTATCAGTTTCTGTTCAGTTGCTATGGTCCTTTTATGCTTTGTTCTTTTATGATGTCATATAGGCTTGATGCTTTAGAGTATTTAAGAGGGAGTTACTCAGTGACACATTGTCAGTACGTCAAGCTTTCCTTGAGTGAGGATCTCAGCTTTCTTCCATGTGTTCTGAATCCAGGCCTGCTTGTTGTTACTTGGAATTTTTGTATATAAAGACTTTTTCGTCACCACTTCCGTCTCCTTTCTGCTTCTGGGTCCGAATCCCGATCCTCACGTGACATCATATGCTAAACTCAAATGGAAAACGGCCATTTTTAATTTCCTTTTAAAATTTCCCCCATTCATCTTAAGATGTTTAAGATGAAAAGTTATTGAAATCTTTTTTTTTCATCTGACTATATTATGGGGACGGAGCATTACTCTTTGTAATTTATAATTCCTTCTTAACGCAGGACTTCAGAAAACGTCTTTTTAGCCATGTGATAAACTTTTCAGAAAGTCCACCATTTTGAATTTACGTTGGATTTTTTTCACAATTATTGGGCCTTTCATTGAGATCTCATTTTAACTCCCCCCAGAGAATTTATCAGCTCCCCTTCAAACTTTGTGTGCTTCATCTAAGTTTAAGATGAAACATTATTGAAATCTTTTTATTACGTGATGCACATTTTATGAAGATAATGATGCTGTTTTTTGAGGATCTAAACTGGGTAAAAACTTGTGAAACCTTTAACACACATTAGACATGTCATAACAATAAATATTGTAGATATTTCTCGTACTTGTTTGTTAAATTGTCTCCATAGTGCCCCTAACACATTTTTAATTATTAGTATTTCTCTCCATAAAGACTCGCGTTTTGGAGGACCGAAACGCGAACTAAATCTCACCTAACATTGCACACACATCGATCCTGGTGAAAAATGTAATATTTTCTTGTCGCGAGACACAGGCACTAAAAAAATTAGTCTGCAGTGCCCCGTAGAGTGAATCATCAGGGTTTCATCAAAGCCTTGTGTCAGGTTTAAATGCCGTTTGGGAGAGCTAAAGGTGGCTGAAAGCCAGAAGGAACCAGGCATGGTTGTTCGTTTTTACCGGTCGCGACAGGGAGAGAGGCCAGAGCAGACAGGCAACTCGCTCAGTTCAGCTCCACGCACCCTCTGGCCTCCCGTCCCGCCGCCTCCCCTTTTATTAAAGCTTGACTCAAAACGAATCTCCAGGAAACAGAACTCACAATGAAGGTCAGTTTAGACGACCCGAAACTCCAGGAAACAGGAACTTAACTTTAGAGCAAACATGTAGGTGTGTGTGTGCGTGTGCAATTATTAATACAAATAGTATATAAAAACATGCTTAGAAATACACAAACTGATTACATAAAGTTGATTATATAAAGTTACTTGAGGTTAATGTGGTCTTCATCTTATCTTACATTTCCCCCTGTTGTGGATTTCTAAACATCAGATAAGTCATGACCTTACGGCTTTAAGACGAATCATCATAATGAAATCATACAACATTGTGATCATCAGGGAGGGACGAAAACCCTCATTAGGGAAAAATTCCCCTCCGCATGGAACGAGAACCTCATGGTCTGATGACCCCCTGGGAATAAAACATATAAATAAACATTTCAATATACCTAGTGAAAAATAACAAAACTGTCTCCTCGCAGAGCTTGTCTCTGGGGTGACTTGGTGGAGGCCCCTTGCCTCATTGTAGGAGGGGACAGCCGTCCTTTCCTCCCGGATCTTCATGTGTGGTGTATATGTGCACATGTTGGGGCAGGGGCAAAAAAGTGTGTTTTTAGGTTTCAGTGTCCAGTTCGAGTTCGTCATTCTCAACATCAATCTGGTTGTAATGGTACATTTGGGCAACAAACATACGATTAACTATAGTCTTTGTCATAAGAACAATGCAACATGAACAGACTACACATAACAAAATGAAAACTATAATTATCCCGATAAATTGTCTTTCAAATTCTTCATAGTGGTCATAACGTCAATAATTGTTTCATTTTTATTAAAAATGTAAATGCAGTAATGTTCTCCAATCAGGGCTGAAATTTCTTTATGTACGTCATTAATTAAAAAAAATATATATAATCTTTTTGTTCTGAGGCTTATCTGTGGCTGGTTGTGTGGTTTGAATGATGTACGTGTGGTCCGAGATTGTGACTCTGGTGGAGATCCTTTCCGAGGGACTTGCGTTGCTAGGCCTATCAGCAGGAAACCGGAGAAGTTTGCACTGCGACTGGTGGATCCAGCCTTGTCAGGTTTAAATGCCCTGACGCCTTTGGGAGAGCTTAATTTGGTGCTTACTGAAATAGCTTACTGAAATTATAAAGATGACTGATCGCCAGGGAAAGCAGGCATGGTTGTTCATTTTTACCGGCCGGCCGGGAGAGAGGCTAAGAGCAGACAGGCGTCTTGCTCAGTTCAGCTCCGCATCCTCTCGGAGCCCCCCTCCCTGCAGCCTCTGCTTTTATTAGAGCTTGACTCAAACTTAACTGACAATGGGGGTCTGTCTCCAAAAAAACAGGAAGCCATAACTAACAACTAATCACCAGGAGACGGGAGCCCAACTGACAATGGGGGTCTGTTTTAGACTCCAGTAGACAGGAAGCCATAACTCACAATGAAAGCAAGGAAATAGAAACTAAAGCAAAAATATAAGTGTGTGTGTGTGCGTGTGCTAAAGCAAAAATCTAGGGGTGTGTGGGGGTGTGCGTGTGTGTGTGTGCAATCATTAATGATACAAGTAGTGTATCAAACATGATTAGAAATACACAAACTGATTACATAAAGCTACTTGAGGTCAATGTGATCCTCAGCCCATCTTACAAGCCGCCACGCCCCGCGACCTTTGCTGCCGTCGGGGTCACTGCCATCACCTGGCGAGGGCCGTCTCAGCATTTACTGTCCCAACGAGGTCGTTTCAACTTCTTGAAGAAGAATTGGTCTCCCACATGGATGTGGTTTCTCTGTGGATCAGAACACACTGGCCAGTAATTGTGTCTATGCATCTTTTTCGGTCAAACATGTTTTTCATGTGGACTGGGACCGATGTGCCAGTCGCTGGTGGTTCTGATGAATCTGGGAGTCGATAGGGGATAGTGTCCTTTCTTCGGCTGGCACTATCATTGCTGTGATTGAAACACAGTCGGGCCATTGTCTTTTTGTTTCTCTTAATAAGTCTGGCCTTAACAATTCCGTTAATGTGTTCCACGAGTCCTGCAGACTGTATGCACAGTGACGCTTTGAGTCAATTTGCAGTAACTGTCCCACTTTGTTACAACATCATTCACAAAATGCGTCATTTTCACTTTAAATCACTCTTGAAATACCAAATGTTGGGATAATTCCATTATACAATACAACTGTTTTAGCATCAGCATATGTTGTTGGAAACCATTTTGAAAACATATCAATTACAACCAAGCAATATTGCATCTCTAACAAATAACATATTGTCTACAAAAAAAAATTTCGGTGAAAAGTCTGTATGGGGGAATAATTTCATATCACACTTCCCCCTCTTGACACATGACTACGCTCATGTGTCACTCTTGCCGCCCCTTCATGATTTAGGCAGCCAGGATTTTCCATCTGCCAAATTGATCCTGTCCTCAGCAATGTTTGCACCGTTGTTATCCCAATGTGTGCGTTCAATTAGTGGTGCATTTTTCCTGGCGTGAGATCAAATTCTTAAGTTGATTTGCTGCGTGTGTGTGTGTGTTCATTTCCCCTTTTAGTTGTGCTGTGTCGACCTTGAGGTCATGCCTTGGGCTGCTGCCTTCACTGCATTGTCAGTAAGGCAGTTTCCACTTGTAATTGGGTCATTTTCTGTGAAATGAATTTTGCATTTACAAATAACTATTTAGGCGTGCTTTATGCACAACTTTTTTCCTGTTGTGGTTTTAAAGCCCCTGTTTGCCCAATGTCGACAGAACACATGAACATGTATCTTGACTGTCAGTCCACATTGTAACCATACAGCTCATACAGGATGGGAAACCTCAAACTTTGACTTTCTCACACCCGCCTACGCTCTTCCTGCTTATTCTAACAATTTCTCTATTACAAATTATCTGTTTTGTATCGCACTGCTCGTACTCCCATCGCATAAAAGTCAGTGTGATTTCAGCCTGTGACCTTGGTTCTCAAACACTTTTACTTTTTATCAGTCTGGAATGTGCACCTGGTTTTGTGTGTCTCACAAGCCTGAATCAGTGCAGAACATTTTGCTGCTGGTCCTGAACTTACAGAGTTTAATATCCCTTGAAACAAAATTTCAACTTGCAATCCTATAAAAAAAATGTCTCTCCAGTCGGGAGAAAGGTGTCCACAAGGTCAGGTCGCGGCTTGGTGGCAATTTGGACGTGGCCTCCACAGTCGTGTGGCGTGCCTTCTACTGGTGCGGGAAAAAGTGACGCTGGGCTGAGCGCACCACACCTTATCAGTGTAATGTGTCCCTGTGACAATTAGGTCGCCGTGCAATGTGAATGTGGTGGACAAGAATGTTATTTTTTGATTCCTTAAAGAAGCGGTGAGGACTGCTTGAACACACTCTGACGTGGCTCTCACCACGGGATCCAATTATTGTGACTAATATGCAACTGGTTTCATGTTGCTCCGCGCTTCTGCAGCAGCACGGAGGGGTCATGAAACCATTTTTTGCAGTCACTGTTTGCTCAAATGGCTCATAGTAATTTGGTAGTGCGTTAAGATGCTTTGTCGGTACAATCTCCTTTTTGGTCTCATGTTCCCTTGAACATTATGTTTACTACACACTAGACATGACCTACAAACGTTTTTTTTTTTTTTTTTTTTAAAGTTTGTAGTTCTAGTGGTACAGCAAATGTCCTGTACTATGGATATCAATCATCATCCTTCTTGTTGAGACATGGGAATTCCCATGACTCAATCCAGCAGTTAAATATCAAGTCGGTTGTGCCAATACATCGTAATCAATGAGTTCATGCTTGACAAGTTCAAAAGCTTTGTCAGCCTCAAGTGTTCAAACAATTTTTTGTCATTGGCTTTTCATAAATGATGTCCAGTAATGGTCGTGTGATTTCTGAATAATTTGCAATTCATGCCCGACAATAATTGCACACTTCTAAAAAAAAAGACATCATTTACTTCTTTGTTATTGGTTTTAGGGCTCTGGCACGTTTTTTCTTTTTGCTTATCACTGACAATGCGCCCTTTTTGAGTCGAAATGAGGCCTAAGTATGTGACTTCTTTTTTTCCACTGCCGCATCTTATCTTTCGAAACTTTGTTTCCTGTTTCATACAAGTATAGGAGCAGAGCCAATGTGTCTGTTTTGCACTGGTCATATGTGTCTAAGGCAACTAGAATATCATACACATATACCACAATTTAACTTTTATGCGGAGCATTAAAGGAGGCCAAACACCGTGTGATTGCTTCTGCGAAAATTGTTGGGGAGTCACTAAATCCTTGAGATAACCTCGTGAATGTTAATATTTCGCCTTTGAATGTAAAGGTGAACCCGTGTTGGCTGTCAGGGAGGACCACCATGCTCCAAAAGGCATTACTTAGATCCACAACTGAGAACCACTTGGTTCCTGGTTGTAACGAGTTTAAAATTGTGTGAAGATTTGGAACATTTGGCGCGCAGCATTGCACTGCTTTGTTTACTTAGCACAAATTCTGGATTAACCTTCACCTGTCTGTTTGTGCCTTTCGGACTGGAAATAAAGGCGTATTGCAGGGTGAATCTGGGCATAGGCTTAAAATTCCTGCCTTTTTTAGCTCATCAATAACGGGTTGAATGCCTATTTCAGCATCTTTTTTCAATGGGTATTGTCGTATTATCGGTCGATATTTAGTTTTCCCCTTTATACTTACTTGTGGAGTGTTTTTCACGAGTCCGTCAGCAGGTGCCGTACTCCACAACCCGGATGGCAGATGACAAATGGCATCTTCCTCATCCGGGGTGAGCAGATGACAAATGGCATCTTCCTCATCCGGGGTGAGCACATAAACTTTGGCGAATCAGCTGAAGTGGACCCGCGGAATTGTTTCAAAACCCCGTCGAAACCATCCTGATTCTGTTTCTTCAATGTCAGTGAATTTTCGTGATGGAACCCAATTTTCGTGTGGGATTGTATATATCATTTATGTCTCTCCATTCTTCCGTTTTAGGCTTTGCGAGTGAGATGTGCAGATGCTGGCCAGGAGGGATTAAAGGCTTCACTTTGCGCTCCTCCCCCTCCACTGAATGTGATTTATTAGCACTCTCTGTGCAGCCAATTTCAGGAACACTATTGTATACATTGTATCTGATAGTCATTTGCAGACTAACCATGTGTTGCACGTCATCGCCCAAACGGACTCTATTGTGAGCTACCTCTAATAATTTATTGACGTCCTATTTTGTTTTTCCAAATGTAGCAACCGATAATAATGTGCCCTTTTAAAGTTTGGACGTCTGTTTGAATTCGCCCTTGCTTATTGACTCTGACATTAAGGTCCAATTGTGTCAGTGTATAACGGCCTAGTAAGTAAAACGCACGTCGATGTAGAACTGTTCCTACACTTGTTTTATATTTTTGGGGTTTTTTTCGTCACGTGATCCTCCTTTGTCACGACTCATCCTGAAAAATTAATGTTTATAACAAGACTTTTTGCTTCCTCTTTTTTTTTTTCTTCTGCTCAACACGTTCATACTTCTGTGCAGAATTTAGGATTTTCTCCTCCATTTGACAAGTCGGCCAATTTAAATTGTTGTTTTGTCATTTTTTTCTCTCTATACATAATTACAAATTTCTTATCATAAGATTAAACATGTTAATTTTATTTTATTTCCAATTTTTCTAACTTTTTGACTCATTTTACTTCAACCAGTTCTACCTCAAAGTGAACAAGTACACATCAATGTTATTTGTAGTCTCTAATTTCTTCTCTGCTTTAATGAAAATTATAGCCCTTCTAGCCGAATTACCATCTTTTTTCCTGTGTCATTTCTATTTCTGCATTTCATTCCATTTCTGGTCTACCTTAATACAAACATCATCGACTGAAATATGAAACATAAAATATTTATTTCTTCAATTCACCCTTTAAGCAGAATCTAATTCTTATCCTTATTCATTTGTTCAAGTCACACCTTCTTCAATCGCCAAACTCTTTCTCTGACTTCCTCCCCCTACTTGGGACCTCTTCACAGAGCTGTTAACTCTTAGATCCTCGGCTGGTGCATTTCCTCCTTTTTTTTTCTCGCTCCTATTTCTTTGTCTTTCCTTATCTTCACTCATCTTTCTCAGTCAGCCTAGGCGTCTGGGTTCAATCTTTTAAAAAAACGCACATCAGGCAAATTTTCTATCTCTTTTCTTTGAGCCTATCCCATCGTAAAAGTTATTTTATTTTATTTTCAAATTCGAATAAATGTATTTCCTCAAATCTTCCCCTTTATTAATTTATTTTGTGAATTTTGGAAGTATTTTCCTCAATAAGATCTCATCACTCATAAATAGCCTTTTGTTGGTTACTAATCATAGATTCCATTTTATCTCTACTTCATCCATCCTTTTAGCACAATTCCAACCACTTTCATCACTCTTCCTGACATTTTGAATAATAATAATAATAATAATAATATTCCCTTTATTAGTCCCACAATGGGGAAATTCGAGATTCGAACCCAAGCCTCCTGGGGAGACTGGGTCCTGAACGCGGCGCCTTAGACCACTCGGCCATCCTGGCAGCCACGAGATTCGAACCCAGGCCTCCTGGGGAGACTGGGTCCGGAACGCGGCGCCTTAGACCACTCGGCCATCCTGGCAGCTCTCAACACTGAACAGCTACAGACAATAAAAACATGTTATTAATAACAGCAACACAATCTATCTTTATCTTTGGCCAATAATAAGTCCTTCAATTCAACTAATATCTCTCCTAAATTTATATATGCGCAGCCCTGTAGGGCCAATGCACCCTCTGCCACAAGTGCAAAGCAACGGACCAATGTGTTTTAGAGTTTTTCTTTGTCTTGTCTATGATTATTAATTCTGGTGGTACTGTATAGTACCTTTGTGAGTTTTTAACTAACCTCCGAATTTATATTAAATTTATTTAATTTTCCATTTAACCCCTTTATTTTATTTTATTAAGATCCTGTTTTTCCACATATATCCAATCCTTACACTGCAGCATATTCCTGGGTTTTATTTTACTACCTAATAACTCCGTTTTAGAAAATTTGGTCCAGTTTGCCAACACCTAGGGTGTTCTAAAAATTGGTTTCTTATTAGTAGGACAGCAACTCAAATTTCCTGTTGTTGTAATTCTCACTTCAACCTTTTCAGGTGGAGAATTCTTGCCTCTGCATCCACACCAGTCTGCTGTTTATAACCCTACTGTATAACATGGGATAAAATACCAAGTAGTATTTGTAATCCCCACCATTCACTCACTTTACATACAGTTTGCGTAAACATTCACACACAAAATTTAAATGTACATTGCACGTCCACTGATGTTGTGTTTTTCCCCTTTCTTATCTTCAGCTTTCTTTTTTCCGCCAATGCTCTTCTCACTGCTTCGAAACTCGCCGGATCCTTCAGACGTGGCTTAATGTCATATTTCTTCACCCACTTCTCCAGAAATTGGCAACAATCCGGGTCATACCCGTTCATAAACCTCAAGTCTGAATTTGCTTTCAACTCTTTGGCCACGTTTTGACCCATTTTCCGTTGTTGTCTGAAGTCAGTTATTTTTACTCACACACCCACAATTTGTCACACTCTCCTTCAACCACTAACCTTTTCTTTTTTCTCTCTCTCGCTCTCACACACACACAGCTGCGCAGCGCACACTATCAGCACACACACACAAAATATCAATTTAAATCACTTCTCAGTCAAACGTGCAGTTTGTTTACCACAGAAATTCAAATAAAAATAATAAAAACCACAGAATATAACGCAATTTTATTATTTCCTAAATTTAATGTGAAATTGTGAGTAGACTTCCTCAGAAACCTTGTTTCTCTTCTCTAGGCTGTCGACCTACCGAGAAGCCTCGCTTCTCCAGGTTGTTGACACCGAGGAACATTTAATTTGCTCAGAAACCCTGTTTCTCTTCTCTAAGCTGTCGACCAACCGAGAAGCCTCGCTTCTCCAGGTTGTCGACACCGAGGAACATTTAATTTACTCACCGTGCTATCCGCTTGAGAAACCCGGTTTCTCGAGAGACCCTGTCTCTAAACGAGTTATGACCGAATTCGCTACCGATTCCATTTTTATAACTCCTTGAATAACACGATCCAGTCTATTTAACCGTACTGGCAAACGGCGCGCCTGGTCTCTCTCACTAACTTTCACTTCCCCTTCCAATTATTTTAGTCGTTTAACATTTTAAAATGGTGGTACGAAATAATTTGAAACACAATACCTGATTGCCCCTGGGTCAGCCCGGTCCGATGGGATTTGTCTCCGGGCGGACGGCCGGAACGGGAGCCCGGAGGACCGTTTCCTCAACGGGGAAACGCTGGTACCAGATTTGACGGCGTCCGGTCGTCCCGCGGCGAGCGTCCGTCCGGATGTGAATCCCGGATTTCGGGCACCAGATAAATGTCAGGTTTAAATGCCCTGACGCTGTTTGGGAGAGCTAAAGGTGGCTGAAAGCCAGAAGGAACCAGGCATGGTTGTTCGTTTTTACCGGTCGCGACAGGGAGAGGCCAGAGCAGACAGGCGACTCGCTCAGTTCAGCTCCGCGCACCCTCTGGCCTCACGTCCCGCCGCCTCCCCTTTTATTAAAGCTTGACTCAAAACGAATCTCCAGGAAACAGAAACTTAAACTCACAATGAAGGTCAGTTTCGACGAAACGAATCTCCAGGAAACAGAAACTTAAACTCACAATGAAGGTCAGTTTAGACGACACAAAACTCCAGGAAACAGAAACTTAACTCACAATGAAGGTCAGTTTAGACGACCTGAAACTCCAGGAAACAGGAACTTAACTTTAGAGCAAACATGTAGGTGCGTGTGTGCGTGTGCAATTATTAATACAAGTAGTGTATACAAACATGATTAGAAATACACAAACTGATTACATAAAGTTACTTGAGGTAAATGTGGTCTTCAGCTTATCTTACACTTGCCCAAGTAAGTTTGACCTACGGATACAAAAAAGTGGGAGGCACGTGTAGACCCTCAGACATACACATATTATTTGGTATCCATGCCCTAACCTGTACAGGAAGTGACAATTTTAGCCCATTTTTGCACATTTACAGGGGTCATACTTTTGCCCCCTCGTCCTAGATAATCTTCAAGTTTGGGTCGTACAATCTCAGCATTTAGGAAAACAACAGGGGGCCAGATTTCTATTTTTCATAGACTGACGACGGGGGGTGGATCATCAAACTTTGTGTTTCATAATTCCTTTTTTGCATTTTTTAGGAACTAAACGTGAATCAAAACTCATCAATCTTTGCACAAACAGGAGTGACGAGAATTCGGAGCGCCCCTTAGAGTGGTTCCTCTGAGGTACATCAAAGACTTGCCCTTGCAAGTTTTACCCACGGCTACGAAAATTGGGAGGCACGTATAGCAGCACCCTCAGACATACATAAAATCTTAGGTACCTATGCCCTAACATGTATAGGAAGTGAGTTTTGAGTATTTGAATGTAGAATTTTGGCCCAATTTTTTTCACATTTAGAGGGGGCATACTTTTTCCCGCCTTCAAGACAGTTAACTCGATTGACTTCAAATTTTTGGTGTATCATCTCAACACTTGGGTCAACAACAGGGGAAAAGATTCCAACCTGGCTCGTCCCCTCTCAATGATGTCACCCACCACTCAACTAATGCCGCCCTCACATACACCAAACAATGAACAGATATTACACTATTTTTGTTTTCATTGAGTCTTTTTTGACTTTTTCATTGCCTCAAAAAACTTTTGAGGTGTTTCTGTTGAGCACTTTACTCACGCAGCGTATGTATGCCAAACTTGTTTTATATCGCCAGTAAATGTTTTTTGTAAACATATCTATGCATATATTCTAAATGAGTAAATTAAACAGCCAAAATGTCCCACCTGTTTATGGCTATGCATAATTTGTTTTTTCTAGCTGTACCTATATTTCATGTAAAGAAAACTATCTGAAAGTGCACGGTAGTACTTTGGCTGTCAAATTAACCACTGGTAGGAAGTTTCACACGGGTAGGACATTTGGACAGAAAAGGCTGTCAAAATCAGCCTCCGGTAGGATGATTTGTACGGGTAGGACATTTTGAGAGAACACCGGAATTGTTTTTTATTTTTGCACTCTCTATGTGGCGCTTCAGAGCCATTTTACTTTCATTGTTTTTTGATTGACGACTTTGAAATATCACTTTTTTCACCAGGCCCGAAAGTTTGACGAATTTTCATTTAGGGTCACAAAAATGAGATAAATTGCGGGGAAAATAATTGTTTAATAAAAAACAATTAACTATAACAGTTACTTCCAAAATATAGGGACCTCACAGCATTCGCTGCTTATGCCCTTAAAGTGTTGTGGGGTTTTTTTTGTATACTTTTTGTTGTTTTGCGGTCCAGAGAGAGCCTGGTTGGGTACACTAGTCAGACGCACAGAAGTTAAACCTGTTTACTGCAAGCCTTCGATGCTCAGTGAGATAACACCATTATTGCGGCGGTCATCTACAACGTAACCCTCGCAATGGAGGGAGGGGGCATTACTCTACTCATTGTTGGGGGCTGGTTTATTTCAGAAAAAATTAGTTAAACCTTGGAAAAAAAAGTTACATGGGTTTACCAGTCTTGGCATTAAAAACATCTTAGAGGGATTTTCTCTGGGTGCTCCAATTTCCCTCTCACATTACAATAACACAGGATGAGTGAATGCTCTAGACATTCCCTACATGTGATTGTGCACACAGATTGGTTGTTTCTCTTTGTGTACGATTGGCTGGCATCCAGTTCAGGGTGTACCTCACCTACTGCCCAAAGACATCTGGCCTAGACTCCAGCACACCCGTGACCCTTGTGAGGATAAGCAGGTCAGATAATGGATGGATCAATATCACTAGTTATGAGTGGAATCTGTGCGTCTCTAAAACCACCAGTTTTCATGATGCAAAAAATGACACCTTTGTTGAGCCCTATCAAAGACCGGTAATCTCAACACTTCAGATTGGTCACTAATGTGTATGAATAACAGTGTCAAGTGAGGACTGACCACATTTGGATATAGGTTTCTGCCAAACTGTGATGGTATCTATGGCTGCTACTAGTATACGATAAAACGTGTGTGTGCGTGTCTGCGTGTGCGTGCATGTGTGCGCGTGTTTGTGTGTGTGTGGGGGTGTGCGTGCGTGTGTGTGTGGAGGGAGGGGTGAGTTGTTAACGCCACCACCCCTCGTCTTCCTTCAGCCGATGGTGGTAAAATTAGATGAGGGAAATCTTCTGCAGATAGTAATGTCTCAAAATTATATTGTGTCGGCCATCTGATATCCTCTCAGATTACACAATGTCAATGTCTGAACTTCAGTCAGTCCATAAGCATTTGTCTCATCAGTTTTTTGGCATTCTGATTGAAATCATTCGCAATTAAGTTCTCTGGTCACCTGTTTACATGTGACGTGATGTTTTCCGATCCGCCGTTTGCATGCCCCATCCTGTTAATTAGATCAGTCGTGTGACACGCGGAGATACATGTAAACATCATGTAATTTATCAAGACAGAGTTCATTCATCTATGCTAGACTGCTGAATATGGGACTTGAACAGAGGGATCAACTGTGGTTTTTGATACAACACTCCTGGCAGTTATGAATGGAATTTTTTTTTGAAAATTGCACATTTCCAGGAAAATGGGGTTTAAGTACAGAATCCAAAAATGTAAAGAGTACAGATGGTTTGTGTTGATTAGCCTGAATAATGTTTGATAAATGTTTTCTTTTGGCCTATCTAACTGTGATCAGGGGGTGGCACGGTGTACGACTGGTTAGCACAATGGCCTCACAGTGCAGAGGTCGTGGGTTCGATTCAGGCTACGGCCTTCCTCTGTGGAGTTTGCATGTTCTCCCCGTGCCTGCGTGGGTTTCCTCCGGGTACTCCGGTTTCTTCCCACATTCCAGAAACATACATCGCAGCTTGATTGGACACTCTAAATCGCCCCTTAGTATGAGTGTGAGCGCGGATGGTTATTTGTCTATGTGTGCCCTGCGATTGGCTGGCAACTAGTTCAGGGTGTACCCCGCCTACTGCCCGAAGATAGCTGGAATAGGCTCCAGCACCCCCCGCGACCCTTGTGAGGAGAAGCGGTACAGATAATGGATGTATGGATGGACGGATGCATGGAACTGTGATCAGGTAGTTATGCCTGCAGTTGACCCAGATTTTATATGAGACCTATAGCTTGTCTTTTGTCATTTGCCTGCTGCTTTGCAGCACTCCTGTTCAGATGCTCAAGTACTGTTATTTAACCAATGTTCAGGTCTAGCTTTTGACTTCACATGTTTTAAAGGAGTCACCGAATACAGTATAGCATGGCAGGATCATTGGAACCAAGAGGTGAGTTCCTCTGTGTTTGAATAGGGAATTCAAAGCTCACCAAACGCATCAGTAAAACGATCGGCAGTGAGAGACTGCTGCACTCACTAGTAGTAGGTTTAACAGCAGCAGAGGAAAACACTACATTAAAGTCATATATGTCAAAAATCACATTGCCCATTACTTTTAAATTTGAGACCAAAAGACAAAAAGCAAGAATTTGGTGTAAAGTAGGTCTTTGTTCATGTGGCACGCTAGTCACATATTTCACAAAATTAAATGAGGCTTCAAAATTAAAAAAGAAGTTTAAGTTTGACATTGGTAAACCATAAGCGAGAACCAGGTCTAAAGTATGCCCTTGTTCATCTGTTGAGCTAGTCACGTACTGTACAAAATTAAAGGAAGCAATAAGGCTTAAAATGTCCTTTGCCAATGGTTTTTCTGGACAACAAACATGTATTTTAAAATCCCCCATGAGGAGAATAGGATCATATTTGTGACGGATTTCAGCAAAAAAGATTTGAAGTCATTCAAAAAGGTCTTTTTGTAATTAGGAGGTCTGTAAATGAGCGCATAGCACACGGCCTGCACGGCCTACTTCAAAGAGAGTGGCTTCAAAGCTGATGATTGTTGTGACGAATACACATTACATTTAAAATTGAAGTGCTCTTGGAGTCCAAGAAGGTTCAGTCAGGTGGCAACAATTCAATGAAAGCGTTATACTCACCAGTGCTTGTCCCAGACTCAGTAAGACAGAGGAAATCCACAATGTAAAATATGTGGAGTGATATTTACTTGAAAAAATCTAGTGAAGTTTTTTCACTCAGACATTATAAGTAAATTTTACAAGAAGAGTCTTTGAGTCAATTTCACTAGTTTATTGAATAAAAAAAGCCACTCTAGGGAAGTTAACCTTTATTTTTTTCACATAGCTCATTTCATACACAAGGTTACCCAATGTGATTGAGGAATGAACCCACACCCTCCAGTTTTGGAGACGGCCGCTCTACCCCAAAGCTATGCCTCTGTGCCTTGGGATGACTATATTGCTGGTATCTCCAAAAGGAGGCCAAAAACTACGCTTCGGTAGGATTCCGAGGTTTGCACCTGACACCAATATACTAACTGCAGTGGCATGGCTCAGAACCTCAACATTGTGGTTCTGTGTTTGATCCTCTACTGTGTTGAGCTCCTTGGTGTATGAATTGTCTGTCCAAAAACGTAAAGTGGATCCATCCTTATACTGGCTTTTTGAACTTGTAAAATGTACTCATAAACTCTTCTTGTAAAATGTACTTAGAATTTCTGAGTGAAAAAACTTTACTAGGATTTTTCAGGAAATATCACTCCCCATTTTTTACAGTGCAGGTCATTGGAAAGGGAAATCTCCCTCAAGATATATGTTTTGTTCATCACTGAACGAGCAATTTATAACGCAATCCTGTTGGGATAATAGGAGTGCATGCCTCTTCCAATTGACAAGCTCGGGGGAATTCAGGGAATGGCAGTAATGCTGTGGCACTCTGGGAGAGCCAACGATTGGTGGCACGAGGCGACAGGGTCCAGGACCACCTACAATGGAGTAAATTCGTTTGATCGGGAATGAGAATGGGTTGAAGACAGTTTCAATTCCCGTGGAAAGGGCGTCAATGAATGCGATAGATATCAGCCAATATGTCTGCCAGAAATGGCGGCAACATTGCGCTAACAAGCAAAAGTCTTCGTTGAGAAGGGTACATTTCGTGGATTCACATACAACCCTTGTAGGATAAGAGTCCTCCACAGAGGAAAAATTCTTTTTTTCTCGTCACCGAAAGCTGCAGAGGAGTTCCATCGTGAAAATGGATGTGATGACACACAATAACACTCCGGTGAGCAAGAGCTTAGTGGAACTGCTGGAACATTTTTTTTTTTTAATATCTAAATGCATATTACTTGAAAATGGTTCCAATTTTTGTTTAATCTATATATTTATTGTCTATCAATATCTTTGGGTTAATAGTATATTTAATGCTATAATATGCAGGGTTGCGTGACACATTTTTTTTAATCTTTTTTTTGGAACTCCAGGGTCAGGCTACCATAGCTTGAGCTGCTCCTCCTTATGGTGGATCAGTGTCACCCCCATAGTTTAGTTTTGAATAAGGGTGGGGCTTTAAATGTTAAATTTGTGTCTTTATTGTTTTGTACGTGTGTTATTTTGTGTGTATGTGTGTCAGGCTACTTCACTTGATAAGAATACAATGTATGTAAAGTGTTCTCTATATTATTGCAAACACTATGTATGGAAAAAAGAAATCTACCCAGCGTTAGAAATATATTGGTGACAAGCTGGAACGTTAGAGGATTGCGACGAATAAGCAAATTAAAACAAATCATGAATAGGGTGAAGCATATTAAATCTAATATAGTATTTTTTCAAGAATCCCATTTGACACCCTCAGACATTAAATTTATTAGTAATCGATGGCCTGGACAGGTGTTACATGCGTCATATAACAATTATGCAAGAGGGGTTATTATTTTGATCCATAAGGATATACCTTTTCAACTGGAAAAAACGATATCAGACCGGGGAGGTAGATATGTAATTGTTCAGGGCAAAGTACTTTCTCTTAAATTGAACTTGGCATGCTTATATGGCCCTAATGAGGATAACCCTAAATTTTTTGAAGATTTTTTTCTGACTGTATCTACATTACCTGGAAGTTGTATCATTGGGGGAGACTTTAACTGCACTTTGAACCCCACAATTGATCGCTCTACAGGCCTTGACACCACTAAGACTCAAACTAGGAAATTAATTAAACAGTACATGGATGATTTAAACTTGGTGGATATATGGAGGGAACGGAATCCTGGTAAAAAAGAATACTCGTGTCATTCAGCCGCATTTAAGTCCCGTTCCCGCATTGATTATTTTCTTGTTTCTCGGGGTCTTATATCCAACATTAAAGATTGCTGGTATGATAGTATTTTACTTAGTGACCATGCCGCTATCTCATTAACTGTGCACATTGAGAATTTTTTTCATAATCTACCGAATTGGCATCTGCGGGCGACCTGGTTGCAAAATGCTGATTTTGTTAAACATGTAGGAAGTAAGATTGATGCCTATTTTGAACTGAATACTCATGAAACTTCGGCTGGTATACGATGGGAGGCATTTAAAGCCTATATCAGAGGAGAAATTATCAGCTATACGAGTTTTAAGTTGAGACAAAAAAGAATAGTGATGGATGGTTTAGAAAAACACATTAAAGAGCTGGAAACTAATCTTAATACAAATGATGATCCTACACAAGAAAGAGACCTGCTCCTTCTCAGAGCTGAATATAATAAATTGTCGGCTGATAGAGTAGCTAATAGTCTTTTGTGGTTGAGAAGGGCCTATTATGATCAAGGCGAGAAAGCGGGTAAGTTGTTATCTTGGCAAGTTAAAAAAAGACATACCGACAGAGCTATCAAGAGCATTACAACCTCATTGGGAAATATATCTATGGATCCATTGGAAATTAATGGTACCTTTAGAGAATATTACCAATCTCTGTATAAATCCGACATGTCAAAAACACCAGAAGATCAAAATGAATTCCTGGATCAGTATCAGTTTAAAATATTACCAGATGAATTTAAAAAAGAACTTGATAGCGATTTAGAAATTGAAGAAATTTCTGAAGCCATTCAAAGTACAAAAAGTGGCAAAACTGGTGGAAATGATGGACTGCCCATTGAATTTTATAAAACTTTTAAAGAAAAATTACTTACCCCTTTATTGAATATGTATAATGGCTCACTTCAAAGTGGGATACTCCCGCCCTCCTTACGTCTGGCGATTATAACACTCATTTTGAAACCGGGAAAGCCCCCAATGGAATGTTCATCTTTTAGACCAATAAGTTTAATGAACTGTGATACTAAAATATTGTGCAAATTATTGGCTAAGAGGTTGGAAAAACACATACCATATCTGGTACATCATGATCAAAATGGTTTTGTACAGAAGCGTCAGGGATTTCATAATATACGACGAGTCTTGAATATAATACATGAAAAGTACAATACTAAGGATATGGCATTGCTGTCACTAGATGCCAGACAGGCCTTTGATAGAATAGAATGGCCATATCTATTTAGTTTACTGCCGAGATTTGGACTTGGTGCTAACTTTCTCAGATGGGTAAAACTGCTATATACTGGCCCGATGGCTAGTATATTAACAAATAACATTGCTTCAAAGCCAATCACTCTAGAACGATCTACTAGACAAGGATGCCCTCTATCACCTATGTTGTTCATTCTTGCCATAGAGCCCTTTGCGATGACGGTTAGAACGCATACGAGTATAGAAGGGATTAATTTAGGGGGGCAGGAACATAAAATATCATTATATGCTGATGATGTCATTCTTTTTTTAACAAACTTACACAATAGCGTCCCAAGTCTTATTAGCTATATAGACATATTTGGAAAATTATCTGGTTATGATATCAATTACTCAAAATCATCAATACTATTTCTAAACAAGGAAGAAAGGACAAACCCAACCGTAAAAACACCTTTTATTAACGCAAAAGAAGGATTTCTTTACCTCGGGGTGCAAATAACACCTTCAATTAAAACAGTGGTCCCTTCCAACTATCACCCTTTGATTGCAGAGATGAAGGAAACGCTGGATCGTTGGATGACTTTGCCTATATCAATAATTGGACGGATTAATTTGATAAAAATGAATATACTACCAAAGTTATTATATTTATTTCAGTCAATTCCACTGCAATTGTCAAATGCATTCTTTAATAAGATTAACAATACCTTTAGCACATTCATTTGGAGTAGTAAAAAACCCCGGTTGAGATTGCGACTACTCTACCTCCCATATGAACGAGGAGGACAACGGTTTCCGAATTTAAAATGGTATTATTGGGCTGCGCAATTGCGATCTATGGTGTTTTATTTTACAAATGAGATGAATCCATCATGGCTGTCTATCGAACAAGCCTCAGTGTCACTTCCCCTAAAGCTCTACTTATACTCAGCAAACCATAAAACCCTAAAAAAGGAGACTAAAAACCCGTTTGTGAAAAACTCTATTGATATCTGGTATAAAGCACATCATCATATTAAAGACACTCCTCTAATTTCACGTTTTACCCCTTTGAGGGGTAACTTAAATTTTGTGCCTGGCAGGGCAGATGGGGGTTTTAGGATATGGACAGAAAAGGGTATTGGAAGTGTGGGTGATTTATATAATAACGGTATATTGCTTACATTTGAAGAACTTGTACATAAATATCAAATTCATAAAAAGCATTTCTTTAAATATCTGCAACTCAAACATTTCATATCTGCAAAATACAAAACGATCAACATAGAACCTCCCCTTTCAAATTTGGAACGTCTGACACTTTCACACAGTGATGATAAAGGTTTAATTTCTGTGTATTACAACCTTTTGGTAACCCATGATGATGAATCCTCTATTAATAGATTACAGGCATGGAATTCTGATTTTGAGGAGGCTGTAACAGAGGAAGAATGGCATAGGGCATGCCTTAAAGCCCAGAAACAAACAATTAATACTAGAATGAGACTATTACAGTATAAATGGCTGATGAGAACATACATTACACCTGTAAAACTGAACTCATGGTCTCCTGTTATACCAGACACCTGTATTAAATGTGTAGAGGGACGGGGTTCCATCTTCCATTGCGTTTGGGAATGTCCGAAATTGCAAAAATATTGGAGAGGAGTAGGACAGACATTGTCAACTATAGTTGGAATTAACATACCTCATGTTGTGAAACTTTTTGTGCTGGGCATCTACCCCAAAGACTTTGTGGCTTGCACAAACATAACTACTTTGATTGACTTTGGATAGCTACAAGCCAGGAGACTCATTGCATTATACTGGAAAAAAACGGACGCACCTTCACTGGATCACTGGATAAAAGAACTGACAAACAATATGGCAATGGAAAAACTGACGTATGTCATGAGAGGGAGAGCAGAGGAGTTTGAGGAAATGTGGAAACCTTTACAAAATTTTGTGGGCAAGTGGGGTGCTCAACCACCCACTGTGCTATAACATAGTCTGAAGCTGCCTGTTTTATTTTATTTATTTACTTTTTTGTTTATTTTCTGTTGTTGTTGTCATGTGTATAATGTGTGAAAAAGTAATAAAAATATTGTAAAAAAAACAAAAAAACAAGCACATCCCTTCGCTGTTCTGTGAGTTAACACCCTTATTGTGGGGTTAGTCTCCAACGTAACACCCGCAGTGGAGAGGGTGATTACTCTACTCACTGATGGGGGCTGATTTACGTCGGAAAAAATTCCTACTGTTAATTTGTAGCTATATAGAGCTGCTGCTGGGTGCACAAACTAGTTACAATTTGTTCATTTCATTAATCCAGTCAATTACGCTTTTGTGGTGGCTCAATATAACCTTATTTAGATTTGATGGTTGAGTCAGAGTCCCAAAAAGTTTTATGTGTCTCATTCATAAATGTGGGAATTAAATTATGTGAAAATGTACAAAACAGTGAAATTTATCTTGCCTGGCCAGGAGCTCAGCATTTTAAAACCTCTGATCCTAAAATCGCTCTTGATGTAGTCGGCAGCTGTGCACGATTTCAATGACATCTCCACTGTACACCTCAAAAGAGGAAACAAAAACGCAACTCTTCTACACTGCAGGATAGATTCTAGCCAGGATGCTCCGAAAGCAACTCACTGTACACCTAGAGAATGGTATGCAACTGGCAAGCCAATGTGGCTTCTGCAAGTAGTCCAGCGCCATTGACATGGTGTTTGCTACATGTCAGCGACAGATGAAACACCAGGAAGAAAATAAAGACCTCTTTACCACTGTTGTTGACCTGACAAGAGCCGTAATGCTCTAACTCGAAAATGACTCCTGAAAATCACAAGCAAACATGGATGATTGGCACCCACGCCCTGTCTCTTCATCTCGGAGAGTCATGCACCCACTTCATAGTCACACACAGAATAAAACAAGGCTGTGAACTGGCACCAGCTATCTTCAGCATTTGACTGATGCATCTCAACTGCTAAGCATGCGATCCCCCATCACAAGTGATCACTGGACTGTCTTGCCCCTATTATCTCAGAAACATCAGGCCACATATTGGCCTTACTGGCCATCCCCTCAATCACAACAGACCATGCCACATGAAGATCATATGATATTAAGCTTCTCTTTCCATAGTAAACTTTGAAGCATTGGATTAACCAGTAAATGACAGCTTTTCAATATATTTTGAGAGTGCGATCAAAGCGTGTGACAGCTGCAGACAGTCTGACAGCTACGGATTCTTACATACGGTACATATACAAATGCATGAAATTGAACGGCACAAGAGTGTAAGTGCTGAGAAGTGACCCTCTAACAGTCACCTCATCAGGATATGGCCAGGCCAATTGAAGTTGTTATTGGTAAAATTATTGATTTTATAAATTACAGCAGTTTCAATAGGTCGTGCATTTTGGGTAAAACGTGTGTTTGACGTTTTTTTTAAAAGCTGATGCATCATAATTTGTGCGTGTGCATGGTCTGAGGTGAAAAATGTGTTCCCTGAGTATGCAGAAATTAAGTACGAAGATATTGATGAATCACACATTTGCGTACATACATGGTTAACAATGGTGATGCCCATTGCTTAGGCGCATGCGTGCATTTGTGCAGTTATGCGTGTGTGTGTGTGTGTGTTGGAGTGGGGGGGGTTGTGCGTGTGTGTGTAGGGGTGTGCGTGTGTGTGTGTGTTGGGTGTGTGAGAGCATTACAACAAGAAAGAAAGTGGAAAGTGCTGATGATAATCGGATTGGTGAAGGTGGTGAGTGGGCCTGGGGGTGGTGTCTTGGACAAAAGTGGGTGAGGGTGGATTAATAGAGAGAGAGACAGAGGGAACTGCTTTCTAAGGCTTGGACACTTGGAGTATCAAAACACATCACGTCGGAAGGAAAACATCAGTTGAATTTTGTGAATTTTGCTTTGTTCCTTTGATTCCTCTTCTCTTTGGAATTTAACAGCTATTTTTGGACACCACTGTTGGTGTCAATGGTCAGATTTTAAATTTTGTCTTTTTTTTAAGATAAAGTTAATGTCAGTTTGGGACCAAAAGTTGTAACTGCTAAAGGAATTTAGGCTGCTACATTTGGAATGCAGCTCAATTGTAACCATTAATTTAATAGACCTTGTCATTTATGTCATTTGCTTTGTTTCATTTATTTTTGTTTCAGATTGTGTTCATACTAACGTACACAGAACAAGTATGTGGTCTTGCATAACTGATTTTTTCACCTATGAAACCACCAAGTCAGTGGTTGTCAAGAGCTGGACAATCGGCATCATCAACCGAGCTGTTCAACTCCTCATATTTACTTACTTCATTGGGTGAGTATCAGTCTATTGCTAAATAATAAATCCAAACTGTAGAAATCTTGCAATTGTATTTTGACTATTCAGCCTAAATAATGGTAGAACTCTTCAATTATAGACATATTCTGCATTATCAATCAAGGGCAGTGATTTTCGGCCACCAGGCACCACAGACCCTTAATTGCACCAACGTATTTATAGGACATATACAAATGATATTTGTCGTGTCTCAAAAACACTAAAACAGGGGTGGGCAATTATTTTTTCCATGGGGCCACATAAGAAACATAAAATATTGTGGAGGGCCGGGCCAAAAGGCTGAACTCAATTCTGCATAATATTAATTGTATTTCTTTTTTAAAAAGCAGTAAATAGCACTGTTTTGACAAGCTGGCAAGAGTATACAGTAAACCCCCGCTACTTCGCGGTTCACCTTTCGAGGGTTCAGTGCTTCGCGGGTCTAAAAAATATTCGGGGGCATTGTAGTTTCGCCGAGCGGCACAAGGGGGCGCTGAAGCGGTAGTAGTAGTTTCGTGCGGTTTTCACACCTCCTGTCTCATCCCTGAAAGCCATGCCATTTTTGAGGTGTGTAGTCGAGAGCAAGTTTTAACGCTTGGTTCGACCACCAGGGTGAGATTCCTCTTAGTCAGGCCCCCAGAGTGCTAGCTGCACTCCAGGGAGCCGCTCAAGCCTCCACACGACGGCAACGTGGGAATCTCGGTCGTGGAGGGCTGAAGCGGTTAGACGGCCGGCGTGCGCCGAAGAGGAGAGTGGACGAAGAAGAGCAGGTTCCCCCAGACACGATTGGTGGCGACGGACACGATCGGGGGCGACGTTTTGCGCGGTTCGGACCGTACCCGAGCTGCGGCCGGCGTGCGTGGCAGTTAAGCCGAAGAGAAACAACTTCCGCCCGGGCACTCGCGCGGTGACATTTTGCTTCGTTCGGGACCGTGCGTGAGCTCCGAAGGAGACCGGCCGGCGTGTGTGGCAGTCAAGCCGAAGAGAAACAACTTCCGCCCGGGCACTCGCGCGGCGACATTTTGCTTCGTTCGGGACTGTGCGTGAGCTCCGAAGGAGACCGGCCGGCGTGCGTGGTAGTTAAGCCGAATAGGAGCACCTTCCGCCCGGGTACCGGCGGAGCGCGAGGCTGTCAGTTATGAATGAATAAATAAATAAATGAAGAATGCCACCTTTCATTTCACTGTCATGATCCGTGCCTGTCATGCCGCGTGTGTTTTTGTTTTTTCAGCTGTGTGGGCGTTCCTCCAGCGATCGTCTCGCGCCATGCCGTCAGCTGCTGCGAGACGCGCTGATTACGCTGACTATATTGTGATTATAATAAATATCTTTGTATCACCACCTTTTTTCCCGGGTCTGCGTTTGGAGAGTCCTGTTCAATCCTCCAGTTCTGCTGGAGGATCGTAACATTCACAGGGCACACCGGACGGCGTACCAGCAGGTAAAAGTCGAAGTAATTAAATAAATACAAAAAGAAGTAATTGAATAAATACAAAAATAATGGCTGGGGAATAAAAAAATAATAATTTGTTTTTTTGTTATAACATGAATTTCCCTCTCTCTCTCTACCAGTATATATATATATATATATATATATATTTTATTTTATTTTTTTTTAAGCATTTTTGAAGGTGTGCCGCTACTTTGCACCTATATATATATATATATATATATATATATATATATATAGGTGCGAAGTATATATATATACACAGTGTTTTTTTGTTTTGTTTTTTTTTTGAAGGTGCGACGCTACTTCGCGGATTTTCAGTTTTCGCGGGTGGTCTCGGTCCCCATTAACCGCGATAACCGGGGGTTTACTGTATATTAAAGTTAAGCAATGAAACTAAATACCAAATAAACTGAAAAAATGAGGTTGCCTTACAATAATTTATTCATTCAAATTTCTCAACACAATGGTAGACAAAATATTAACATTTTTTACTATTTGTGACTCATATTAGTAAACATATTCTGTCACATTCACTTCAAAACACATTTTGAGTTCCATATACTGTTGGATAGTTGTGTAAAGGTTCTGAGCATTTTGAAGACATCACAATATTGTCTTTTTGCACCAAACATTAAGCAAGATACAACATATTGACTGTCACTGAACTGTGATTTTGAGAAAAAGTGTCCCAGTTCATTGTTATCTGGTGCCTTACAGTAACATGCCTACATTTGTGGTCTAACTGCCTCATTTGGTGTTTCAATGTTCATTTTTCTTGTTCAGTGAGAGAAATCTCATCTCTGCTGGGCTTTAACAAGTGCATCAAAGTCAGGCTGAATGTCTGAAGTGGAAATGCGAAGCACAGCTGACAGATGATCATCAGTGAGAGAGGATCTGTACCTGGATTTTGTAAACTTCATAATTGAAAATGTTTGTTCACAAATGTAGGTAGAGCCAAAGAGAACAAACATCTTCTGGGCATGTCTCCTAATGTTTGGAAAGTTCTCCTCCTTGAGAGAAGAGTAGAAATCCAGCAGAGATCCTGACTTAAAGTGCTCTGCCAGTACTCCATCAGACTGCAGGTCAATGAGTTCCAGCTGAACATCACTGGGTGCATCATCCACACTGAAGGTAAAGGGAGAGGAAATCATGTGGATTTCATCCTCCATTGTTCTTAGATCCTCAAATCGCCTTGCTAACTCATCATGCAATGCTCCTAACATGGATGAGTACCTGCAGAGGTTATCAGCTGATGGTGTGACTTCTTTCATGGTTTGCATGTGAGTGAGAGTGTTGCTCTCCAGTTGTCTTGAAAGAAACTGTATCTTTCTCATGAAAGCCTTCACCAAGCTGTGCATTTCATGTACAAAAAGGCCCTTGCCTTGCAGCTTGGTGTTCAGTTCATTCATCAGTGCAGTCACATCAACAGCAAATGCGAAATCTGCCATCCAGACCTCATCTGCAAACTCTGGGATGGCCTTGCCTTTTGTCTCACAAAACTCCTGGATTTCTGCTTTCAGATCCCAGACTCTTTTTAACACTTTGCCCAGGCTGAGCCATCTCACAGAAGTGTGGTAGCCAATGTCACTGTGCTCACTCTCATGCTCCTCCAGAAGTGTGACAAACTGTCTGTGATTCAGTGCCCTGATGAAGTTAACTATTTTAGTAACAACATCGATAACATGGTTAATTTTTAGCACTGATTTGCACAACACATGTTGGTGTAAAATACAATGTAAAAATACTCATTTCTGATCAGGGTCCATTTCAGTCACTTTATCCTGCATGCGTTTTAAAAGTCCGACATTTTTCCCGGTAAGATTTGGACAACCGTCCGTGGTGACACCTGCCAGTCTGTCCCATTTCAGTCCCAACGTGTCCATACAAGCATTTACCTCTGTGAAGAGATCGCTCCCTGTCGTCGTCCCTTTTAACGACCGCATTGCTGCCAGCTCCTCCGTAATCCTGAAGTCCGGTGTTATCCCGCGGACAAATACGAGTAGCTGGGCTGTGTCGCGGACATCACAACTCTCGTCCAGAGCCAAGGAGAAAAAATAAAAACTTGGCACTTCACGTTGCAGCTGTAGCTCCAGATTCCCCGCAATGTCCTCGACCCTTCTCGTCACGGTTCGCCTGGACAGCGGGACTTGCTCAAATGCCGCTTTTTTTTCAGGGCATATTAGTGCTGCCGAGTCTACCAAGCACTCTTTCACGAACTCCCCCTCTGAGAATGGCTTGCTGTTTTTGGCTATTTTGTGGGATATCACAAAGCTGGTCTTGGTTGCTGCATCCCTGGATGCATGAAGCCCGGTAAAAAAGCCTTGCTGCGTTTGCAGCTTAGCTAGCAAAGCTTCCGATGTCTGCGCTCTTTCAGCATCAGTTAGGTTTTTATATTTCTCTGCATGTTTCGTCTGGTAATGCCGACTCAAATTGTAGTCCTTCAACACGGCGATCTGCTCCCCGCAAACTAAACACACAGCTTTACCTCTAACTTCAGTAAATAAATACTTCGCTGTCCAATTTTTGTTGAAAATTCTACATTCGGCATCTACCTTTCTTTTTTTAGCCTGAGCGGACATTTTTGAGGGCGAACGTCGTCTTGTTGTGATTCAATCGCGCGCATGTCTTGATATACGCATTACGTCATTATGTGCGACGCACATTGTGCGGGAATAAAAAAAAACAATTTCAGAATAAAAGCAGTGCAGCTTTAGCCCATGAATGAGGTGAAATTAAAAAGTATGTTTATTTTGAAATTTCCAATTAACCTTACACTCGCGGTCAGAGTCAACCAAAGGTATGTGGCCCGGGCCATACAATGCCCAGGTCTGTCATACGGGCCAGTCAGTGCCACCCGGCGGGCCGGATGTGGCCCGCGGGCCGTGCAATGCCCAGGTCTGCACTAAAAGGTCTTATTTGCCGATGACACAACTTTCTATTGTTCTAGAGAAAATTTAAAACAGCCTCCGACTATTGTGGAAAATTAATTGATCATATTAAAAAAATGGTCAGACAAATTATCACTCAACTTAAACAAAACAAAGTTAATTGTTTTTGGCACTAGAGTCTAGTGACTAGACCAATCAAACACCAAGTCAAGATCAAAGTAAATTCAACTGAAATAGAAAGAGTGAATGATAATAAATTCTTTGGAGTCATAATTGATGCCAAATTATCCCGGAAGTCACATATAGATAATGTAAAAAATAAAATGTAAAAAATATAGGGATTCTATACAAAACCACGGATGTACTAAATAAGAAGTCTCTATACACATTATATTGTTCATTATTATGACCATACCTGACTTTTTGTGTGGAAAGGAGGAGCGAAGACCAAATCTGTTATGTTTTTACTTTTCTTTTTTTGGGGGGGATCCACTGTATCAAATTTTGACATGGTAAATTAATTATTCTGTGGTGATTTTCAGTGTTTCATTATTTTGACATATTTAATAATAATACTGCATTAGATTACCACTATGTATGGCTAATGTGCTTATTGGGAAAACTATAGCGGGCGTAGTGTCAAAGGAACTCCAAGAATTGTTACACTTGGATTTTTCTTCAGTTGAGCTTCACCCTCTGTTGGAAGCATTCAATCTGGGTATGTTTTTCAGTCGGTAAAAGGCTGTTTTAGTGATTGATTTTATATGACTGCTAAAATTCTAAAAGTCTACAAGCATCTGAAGATTTTGGAATTGGTCTTTGGTTTCTATATATGGTGAATCCAGTTGTTCCCTAACAGCAATCTCTTCTTTCTTTCTTTTTTTTAATACATTACCAAACAAATAAACAAATTACCTCTATTTTGTTTTGGTTTATTTGGAGGAAATTTTGGTTCATCCACAGTTGTTAATTTGATGCAGATAGTGAAACATGTTAATTGAATACACCAGTGTAGCTGTGTGCCAGTGTCATATACATAACAACGATAGCCAACATTTGTGTTCTGAAGCATTTTAACCAAAGGTAACTATCTGACAGACTGAACAAAAGGGGTCCAAGGACTGACCCATGAGGAACCCCACATGTCAAGGCCATATACAGTGAAACCCCGCTACTTCGCGGTTCACCTTTCGCGGGTTCAGTGCTTTGCGGGTCTAAAAAATATTCAAAAATTAAAAACTTTTTTGCCCGGGCACGATCGGGGCTCTCCATTCGCTCCGCTCCGCGGGGGCATTGTAGTTTCGCAGAGCGGCACGACGGGGCGCTGGAGCGGTTAGACGGCCGGCGTGCGCAGAAGAAGAGCGTGGGCGAAGAGGAGAGTGGACGAAGAAGAGCACGTTCCCCCAGGCACGATCGGGGGCGACGTTTCGCGCGGTTCGGACCGTACCAGAGCTCCGGCCGGCGTGCGTGGCAGTTAAGCTGAAGAGGAGCACCTTCCGTCCGGGCACGAGCGTGGCGACATTTCGCTCCGTTCGGGACCGTACGAGAGCTGCAGCCGGCGTGCGTGGCAGTTAAGCCGAAGAGGAGCACCTTCCGCCCGGGAACGAGCGGGGCGACATTTCGCTCCGTTCGGGACCGTACGAGAGCTCCGGAGGAGGCCGGCCGGCGTGCGTGACAATTAAACCGAAGAGGAGCACCTCTTCCGCCCGGGCACGAGCAGAGCGCGAGGCTGTCAGTTATGAATGAATAAATGAAGAATGCCACCTTTCATTTCACAGGGCACACCGGACGGCGTACCAGCAGGTAAAAGTCGAAGTAATTAAATAAATACAAAAAGAAGTAATTGAATAAATACAAAAATAATGGCTGGGGAATAAAAAGTTTTAATAATAATTTGTTTTTTTTTGTTATAACATGAATTTCACTCTCTCTCTCTCTCTACCCGTATTCTATATGGTGTACTGTATACAGGGGGATATACTGTATACCTGTATAGGTTTTTTTAAGCATTTTTGAAGGGGCGCCGCTACTTCGCGGATTTTCAGTTTTCGCGGGTGGTCTCGGTCCCCATTAACCGCGATAACCGGGGTTTCACTGTAGTCTGATATGAAACTTCCAATGGTTACTAAATAACTAATTTCCTACAAGTATGTCCTGAACCATTTTATGACTGTTCAATTTAATCGTACCCAAGCTTCCAATCTGTTCAACAGTATATTATATTCAGCTGTATTAAATGTGACACTGAGGTCCAGTAAGACTGCCATTGACACGTTCCTTGCGACACCTGTAAATGTGCAAAATTGGTCCACAATTGGGCATTAATGAATTAATGTCTCACTTATTGTATGTCTCGGGTTATTACACGTATCTGCGGATTTCCGTAGCCCGAGGTGAAACGTATCTTGATTGGATTATGCAAAACCTGGTGAGTTTTTGTGCATATTTAGGTCCACAAAAATGGCATTAAATATGTGTAAGTATATGAAATGAATACTATTATTATTCTCCATCCATTATCTGTACCGCTTCTCCTCACAAGGGTCACGGGGGTGCTGGAGTCTATCCCAGCTAGAGTGTCCAATCAAGCTGTGATATATGTTTTTGGAATGTGGGAAGAAACCGGAGTACCCGGAGGAAACCTACGCAGGCACTGGGAGAACATGCAAACTTCACAGAGGAAGGCCGGATACGGAATTGAACCCATGACCTCTGCATTGTGAGGCCTTCATGCTAACCAGTCGTCCACCGTGCCGTCCTATAATATATTTATAATATTAATAATAATAAAAATAATAATACCCTCCACAAGCCATCGCCTTATGGTGGTGAAGGGGTTTGAGTGTTCCAATGATCCTAGGAGCAAAGTTGTCTGGGGGTTTATGCTACTGGCAGGGCCTCCCGTACCAAACAGGTCCTAGGTGAGAGACCAGACCAAGTATGGCTCAAAAGACCCATGTGATGAATATAAATATTGAAAGGCCAACGTGGGTCCCCCTTCCGATGGGCTCACCACCCGTGGGAGAGGCCAAAGGGATCGGGTGCAGAGAGAGCTCGGCGGCGGCCAAAGGCGGGGACTTTGGCGGTCCAAACCCCAGCGACAGAAGCTGGCTCAAGGGAGATGGAATGTCACCTCTCTGGCAGCGAAAGAGCCTGAGGTGGGTTGCGAGACAGAGAAGTTCCGACTAGATATAGTCAGGCTCACACACAGCTTGGGCTCTGGTACCAGTCCTCTTGAGAGGGGTTGGACTCTTTTCCACTCCGGAGTTGCTTATAGTGAGAGATGCAAAGCAGGTGTGGACATCCTTATTGCCCCCCAGCTTAGCGCCTGTACATTGGGGTTCACTCCGGTAGACGAGAGGGTAGCCTCCCTTCTCCACTGGGTTGGGGGGGTGTATCCTGACTATTGATTGTGCTTATGCGCCAAACAATAGTTCACAGTACCCACCATTTTTGGAGTCCTTAGAGGGAGTGCTGGAGAGTGCTCCTACTGGTGAGTCCATCGTTTTGCTGGGTGATTTCAATGCTCACCTGGGCAATGACAATGAGACTTGAAGGGGCGTGATTGGGAGAAATGGCCGCCCTGAAAGAGACTCGAGCAGTGAACTATTACTGGACTTCTGCGCTCGTCACGGATTGTCCATAAGGAACATCATGTTCATACATGATGGTGTCCGTATGTGCACGTGGCACAATGACACTGTTGGAATTAGTCGCCAAATAGATGCAAATTACTGGGTAATAAACCTTTAGTTAACTAAATGTACTCAATGCGTACTCGGTGTGTTCGTTTTTTATATTCAAGAAAGAGGTTGAATAAAGACTCAACAACTTATCCAAGTTTTGTTCCGATAGTTTCTTACATTCTCTGGAGTTCAGGAAATAGTACAAAGACAGATATCTGGGTGGCTTTTACTTGACCTCATGAGGGACTGTACTCGAGCGAGTCCAGTTGGAAAAATCGCGCTCTCTTTCAGCCCACCCTCAAATTTTATATGATTTCTCTTGCCAGGTTTCTATGACAATGATAATGTAGGTTGAAATCGGTCGTCCTCGCTCCCTCCCGCGGCACAGGGCCAAGTCTAAGGGAAGGTCCTCTCCAGGTTGGTTATCGCCTGGAAGGTTGATTCCCGTCGGGTTCCCAGGACTGGCATTCCGAGGCTGGCCTTCAACGGCGGGCAGTCTCCTCTAATCTTGTCTGTATACAATTGTGTGTGTGTGCGCGTGGGGGTGTGCGTGTGTGTGTGGGCGTGGGCTGGGGTGTGTGTGTGTGTGTGCTTTTGCAAGCAATGGCATCCTTGTGACGACTCCAGTGCCCAATTTGGTATGCCTGCCTCTCTAAGGCATATGTCGAAAATGTGCCTTATAGTATTTGTTTCCATGAAGTGCTGTTTGGTTTGTAATCAGTTTGTAATGTGCAGACTGAATATGTTTGCTATGAATGTGAGTGGAGGTCATGACAATACTGTGTGTGCAAGTTTGAGGTCTACGACTGAAAATTTCAACAGAGTTCACACATTTAAACTAAGTAATATACATTTAGCATATGGGAATAATATAATAATCTGTAAATACCATCACTACAATTCCAGTCATTACTGTGCACGGTAGTTCTAGTTTCGTTTGATAAATACTAATCAAATCTAATCAATGTTTAACATATTCAGTAAATATGAACTTGTTAAATTTTACAATATACATTCTGTCCCGTAAATGTTTAAAATTATGCCACTAATCGTAATACAAAACATTTAAACATACACAAACAAACACAAAAACAACATTAAATGAGGCAAAACATTTCTTACCATAAAAATGAAAACACAACCTATGACAATGAAAAATATATGTGGCGAGACATCTAACAAGAAATGCATGCGACGATCCCAGTCAGATATATTAGACAACAAAAACTAACAAAATAACTATTGCCGTCCGGCGATTAAATTACTTAACTAAATAATCGCTAGAATATCGTAATTAATTGTGATCAATCACATTTTTCAACTTGTTTGTGAAGCTTGTATCAGATAGTCACTTGAATAATATATGTAATTAACATAAACCCTTCAAATATTGAGTATATTTCAATTCCCGTACTGTTGTAATGGCTTTCTTTGAATATGATCTAAACAGTGGCATCCTCGCAGGCATTGCCCCCAGAAACAATTTTCAAAATTATAAATTTAGTTTTGCCGACAATCACCATAATACAGCAATGTTGGTTCGCAATAATGTGCTAAAGATACCCAGCTAATATGTTTCAGTAGTAGAATTTGGCTTTAGTTCACTGAGTTCAAATCTTACTGTGTTAGAGATTACAAATTAACCTCGAGCTTACACTCTATTTTTTACCATTCGAACCAAATTTTAAAGAAAAACCAATTGAAATAGTTGTCATGATCCGCGTCGGGCATGACAGGGGCCTTGTTATTGTTTTCATGTGCATGCGGTTTTTGTTATTGTTTTCGTCCCCTCCTTCCCGCCATGTGTTTTCTGTTATTGTTTTGGTCAGCTGTGATAGCGCCTCCCCTCAGCACTCGTCCTCACCAGCCACGCACCTGTTCCCCGTTACCCTCATCACACACCTGATTCCTTTCTGCTCCCCTTATTACTCAGACTACTTAAGCCTCCCAGACCCACAACACAGGGTCGGGTCATTTTTCCTTGCTGCCACTATTTACGTACTTTTCCACGACCACGTATTGTTGACGCTCCTGTTCACGCTCCTGTTCACGCTCCTGCTCCCGCTCCTGCTCCCGCTCCTGTTCACGCTCCTGCTCCCGCTCCTGCTCTCGTTCATGCTCCCAGCCCTCGTCACCTGTTCCTCTCCGCCTCGTGCGATTCCGTCTCGTTTTGTCCCTAGTCCTGTTTCCAGTTTGGTCACGTTTCGTTTGCCTTTTGTTATTTTGCACCCCGCCACGTTGTTCTGTCCTTGTTTGTCATTTAATAAATTCCCTTAGTTTACCCACCTCCCTGCCTCCTCGCATTTTGGGTCCACCTCCTCTTCGCCCACCGGCGAACCCTAACAGAATGACCCGACCAAAGAAGGACCCAACGAGGGGCTCACGGCGGCGTCGTGACCGCCGCCGCACAGACAACCCCCCTCAGCAACCTGCCGTGCAGCCCAGCGCCACGTCTGTCGCCTCCCCCTCGTTTCCCGAATACTCCCTCGATGCCCTACCCATCGTTCCACCCCATCGGATCGTCGACCCGGACTACGAGGACGATTCCGCACATCTCGCCTACCCTCTGGACTTCCTGCACTACCCCGCATCGTTTAACGACCAGATCGCGGAACTCCACGCCTGCTTCGCGGTGCTGAAAGCAAGAATGGACCAAAAGACGGAGCAGCTGGCCTTGTTGGAGGAGAAGGCCGCCGCCGAGAGACAAGCCCAGGGGAGGATCAAGGAGCTGGAAGCTCAGATCACGGAGCTGGAGGTCAAGCTGGAGGAGAGCGAGAAGCAGGCTTCCTCGCTGCAGGTCCAGCTGGCCGACATCAAGCAGGCGGACAGGTATACGGTCTCCTGTCACTGCTGCGCCCGGGCCGCTGTCGCCTCCGCTTCAGCTGCAGGAAACCCCGTCACCTCCATGCCAGCTGCAGCAACCTACGTCGCCTCCACGCCTGCTGCAGCAGCCCAGGCAGTCTCCACGTCAGATACACAGACCATGCCGCCCCCACGCCAGCTGCAGCCTCCTGTGCCGGCTCCTCGTCAGCGGCAGCCTCCCGTGCCGGCTCCTCACCCGCTGAAGCCTCCAGTGCCGGCCCCTCGTCAGCTGCAGCCTCCAGTACCGGCTCCTCGTCAGTTGCAGCCTCCTGTGCCGGTTCCTCGTCAGCGGCAGCCTCCTGTGCCGGTTCCTCGTCAGCGGCAGCCTCCTGTGCCGGCTCCTCGTCAGCGGCAGCCTCCAGTGCCGGCTCCTCGCCCGCTGAAGCCTCCAGTGCCGGCCCCTCGTCAGCTGCAGCCTCCAGAGCCGGCCCCTCGTCAGCTGCAGCCTCCAGAGCCCCGTTCCGGCTCCACGCCAGCTGCTGAGTCCAGTCCCGGCTCCCCGCCAGCTGCCGAGCCCTGTTCCGGCTCCCTGCCAGCTGCTGAGCCCCCGTCCCAAGTTCACGTCCCGGCGGAGCACGTCCCGCGTCCGCCTCAAGCTCAAGTTCACGTAAAGACGGAGCACATCCGGCGTCCGTCCCAAGTTCACGTCCCGGCGGAGCACATCCCGCGTCCGCCTCAAGCTCATGTCCCGGCGGAGCACGTCCCGCGTCCGTCTCAAGCTCAAGTTCACGTTCAGACGGAGCACATCCGGCGTCCGTCCCAAGTTCACGTCCCGGCGGAGCACGTCCCGCGTCCGCCTCAAGCTCATGTCCCGGCGGAGCACGTCCCGCGTCCGTCTCAAGCTCAAGTCCACGTTCAGGCGGAGCACTCCCTGCGTCCGTCCCAAGTCCTTGTTCTGGCAGAGCACGTCTCGCAGCCGCCTCAGAGCTTCGATCCGGCGGTGCCCGTCCTGCACCCGTCGCAAGTTCCGGCCTCGACGGCGGTCGGCAATTCCCCGCCGTCCCAAGTCACGTTCGCGACGGCGTCCGACGAACCGCCGCCGTTTCCCGCCTCTGTCTCGGCGGTCTTCGACGACACGCCGCCGCCGCCTCTCGACTCTGCCTCGGCGGCCTTCGACGACGCGCCGCCGCTTCTCGTCACGGCCTCGGCGGCGTCCGACGGTCCACCGCCGCTCCACGTGCCTGTCTCGGCGGGGTTCGACGACCAACCACCGCTCCACGTTCCTGTCTCGGCGGGGTTTGACGACCAGCCGCCGCTCCACGTTCCTGTCTCGGCGGGGTTCGACGACCAGCCGCCGCTCCACGTTCCTGTCTCGGCGGGGTTCGACGACCAGCCGCCGATCCACGTTCCGGTCTCGTCGACGCTCGACGACCAGCCGCCGCTCCACGTTCCTGTCTCGGCGGGGCTCGACGACCAGCCGCCGCTCCACGTTCCTGTCTCGGCGACGCTCGACGACCTGCCGCCGATCCACGTTCCTGTCTCGGCGACGCTCGACGACCTGCCGCCGATCCACGTTCCTGTCTCGTCGACGCTCGACGACCTGCCGCCGATCCACGTTCCTGTCTCGTCGACGCTCGACGACCAGCCGCCGCTCCACGTTCCTGATTCTGCGGGGCTGGACGACCAGCCGTCGCTCCAAGTTCCTGTCTCGGCTGCGCTCGGTCCGCCGCCGCTCCAAGCCTCTGCCTCGGCTGAGCCCCTCGACCCGCCGCCGCTTCTCGTCTCAGCCTCGGCGGCGCACTCGATGTGGCGATCTGGGCCTCCCGGACGCCCGCCTGAATGGCCACAGTCGGACTCCCTGGTTTGGCCTCCCGGACGCCCGCCCGAATGGCCACGACTGGACTTGCGGGTTCGGCCACCCGGACGGCCGCCTGAATGGCCACGAAAGGACTCGCTGGTCTGGCCTCCCGGACATCCGCCAGACCGGCTTCGATCACGGGTCGTTGACCCACCGCCCGACCCCTTCCGCCCACCCTCGTTTTTGGACATGGTTTTTCTTTTTGTTGTTTTTTTTTTGTGGGACGTCTGGAATCCGTCCCTTGAGGGGGGGGTACTGTCATGATCCGCGTCGGGCATGACAGGGGCCTTGTTATTGTTTTCATGTGCATGCGGTTTTTGTTATTGTTTTCGTCCCCTCCTTCCCGCCATGTGTTTTCTGTTATTGTTTTGGTCAGCTGTGATAGCGCCTCCCCTCAGCACTCGTCCTCACCCGCCACGCACCTGTTCCCCGTTACCCTCATCACACACCTGATTCCTATCTGCTCCCCTTATTACTCAGACTACTTAAGCCTCCCAGACCCACAACACAGGGTCGGGTCATTTTTCCTTGCTGCCACTATTTACGTACTTTTCCACGACCACGTATTGTTGACGCTCCTGTTCACGCTCCTGTTCACGCTCCTGCTCCCGCTCCTGCTCTCGTTCATGCTCCCAGCCCTCGTCACCTGTTCCTCTCCGCCTCGTGCGATTCCGTCTCGTTTTGTCCCTAGTCCTGTTTCCAGTTTGGTCACGTTTAGTTTGCCTTTTGTTATTTTGCACCCCGCCACGTTGTTCTGTCCTTGTTTGTCATTTAATAAATTCCCTTAGTTTACCCACCTCCCTGCCTCCTCGCATTTTGGGTCCACCTCCTCTTCGCCCACCGGCGAACCCTAACAATAGTAACCAATTATGATGAAAAATTCCTAAACCATAATAACTCAGATACCAAATTAAACCATTTTCCGCAGGAAGAATAGGCACTTTCCAGGACGTAGACGGCTCCAAGACCGCTGCAGTCTTGCTCTCCGATTGTTTCCCGAATTTTTCCAGGCCGTGCCAACACTGATTCTCCCAACTGGGGGAGGGTGCAGAGACAGTAAAAACAATTGGTCAGCTGAGGAGCAGAGCCCAAAATCGGTCCCCAGGTCCACAACCCCTCCGGCAGAGACGCACACAGTTACCTCTTCCGAGTGACCCGTCTCGTGAAATTTGGTAATGTTCCAAAACAGAAGAATTTGTAGTGGGTGCTGAAATATGATACCTTGATATTGACGCAAAGTATTAAATATCCGTGAGAGACGTCTGAACCCAGTCAGCCACCTCCACACACCGCTTCACCATGGGGCCTAAATCTTTAGTATGGAGATGCGCATCAACAGTCAATGTGATTTGCGGCCTGGCAAAAGTAAACAATTCATACCATTTCCGCTGCTCCGGGTCAAGGCACACCGGTAGACATAACAAATATATAATCCTAATGCAAGATCTGCCTTCAGGTCAGGCGACAAAGCCCAGTACAGTGTGGCCCGTGCTGACCTGAGCAAAGGCATCAAGCTAGCCAAGGCAATCTACAAGGGGAGGCTGGAGGCCCACCTTGCCAGTAACAGACCACGGGAGGTGTGGCAGGGTCTACGGAGCATCACCAACTTCCGTGGCGGCAGCACGACCTCTGTAGACCCGAGTGCATCGCTGGCAGAGGAGCTTAACTGCTTCTTTGCTCGCTTTGACTCGCCCCAACCGTCACCCCCCTGCACCTCATGCTCCAACTCCCCCCCACTCATCGTAGAGGAACACGATGTGAGGCGCGCGCTCCTGGCGGTTAACCCCAGGAAAGCTACTGGACCCGACGGAATACCAGGCAAGGTGCTCAGAGCATGTGCCCACCAACTGGCACATGTTTTCTGCAGGATCTTCAACCGCTCCCTGGCTCAAGCAGTCATCCCCTCCTGCTTGAAAACTTCCACCATTATTCCTGTCCCCAAAAAGTCACCCGCCGTCCACCTGAATGACTACCGTCCTGTTGCTCTCACGCCAGTCATCATGAAGTGCTTCGAGAGGCTGGTTCTCCAGCACATCAGGGATTGCCTTCCTCTCACTCTGGACCCCTACCAGTTTGCATACCGGGCTAACAGATCCACTGAGGACGCCATCGACACTGCTCTGCATGTTGTGCTGGGCCACCTGGAACAACAGCAGAGCTATGCAAGGATGCTCTTTGTGGACTACAGCTCGGCATTCAACACGATCATCCCAGACATCCTCGTCGCCAAACTGGACATTCTCGGCCTCCCTGCCCTCACACGCATCTGGATTAAGGACTTTCTGATCAACAGACCCCAGACTGTGTTGCTCGGCCCCTACACGTCCTCCACCCGCATGCTGAGCACCGGTTCCCCTCAAGGATGCGTGCTGAGCCCTCTCCTGTACGCCCTCTACACCTACGACTGCAGCCCGGCCCACGGCAACAACACCATCGTCAAGTTTGCTGACGACACGACAGTGGTCGGTCTGATCTCGGAAGGTGACGAGACAGCCTACAGAGAGGAGGTAAAGAGACTGACAGCTTGGTGCAAGGACAACAGACTGCACCTTAACACTGCAAAAACAAAGGAGATTGTCGTCAACTTCAGGAGGAACAAGACGGTGCCGCCCCCCCTCTGCATCGAAGGCGTGTGTGTGGAGAGGGTCCACACGTTCAAGTTCCTGGGAGTACAGATCTCCGACGACCTGTCTTGGACTCACAACACCACAGCAGTGGTAAACAAGGTCCACCAGCGTCTGCACTTCCTGAGAGTCCTCAGGAAATTCAACCTGGACAGGAAGCTGCTGCTAGCCTTCTACCACTCGTCCATCGAGAGCCTGTTGACGTACTGTGTCTCCACCTGGTACAGCGGCTGCACTGAGGCGGACAGAGTGAGGCTCCAGAGGACAGTCAAAACAGCGCAAAGGATTATTGGCTGCCCTCTCCCCTCACTGTCGGACATCTACACCGCCCGGTGCCTCAGAAGGGCTCTCAACATCGTCAAAGACAATACCCACCCAAACTCACACCTGTTTGACCTGATGCCCTCTGGCAGGCGCTACAGATGCATCAAATCAAGGACCAATAGATTGAGAAACAGTTTCTTTCCGAGAGCCATCTCCATTCTGAACTCTCACACACACACGAGAACACCCTTACCTTGCAGAACAGCATTGTGATGTGTTTTTATATACCCTATTCAGTACTAAATTCCATTGCACTCTCTTATTTATTTATGTAATTTATATATTTGTCTGTATTATTGTTGTATTGCACTGGAGAGGGGAGCCCTCTAATCTCGTTGCACACTTGAGTACAATGACAATAAAGGGATTTCTATTTCTATTAAAATCATTCCTGAAACACACAGGGAGCCAATGCAGCGATTTTAAAACTGGTGTAATATGTGCCTGCTCTCTGGTCCTCGTCAGCACCCGTGCGGCTGAATTCTGAAGTAGTTGTAGACTGGAAATACTCTTTTTGGGAAGACCAGAGAGCAGGGCATTACAATAATCTAAGCGGCAGGAAATAAAAGCATGCATCAGCACCTCCGTGTTAGCCTGATAGAGAAACGGGCGGACTCTGGCTATATTCTTAAGGTGATAAAAACCAATCATGGTTACATTTTTAATTTGAGGAATAAAACTGAGCTCAGAGTCAAAAATGACACCCAGGTTCTTCACAAGTTGTGATGATTTATAATCTTGTAGTTTTGGTAAAAGATTTTCTCTCTGACCTTCAGGACCGATAACTAAAACCTCTGTTTTGAGTACAATGACAATAAAGGGATTTCTAATTTCTAATTCTAATTTCTACTCCTGACTGAATGTGGGTGCATGTCTCTTGATTAACCAAATTATCTGTGCGATCATAATACAGTGTACAATGTAATGGGTCAATTGGTGAATTGAATGAGTGGAGGTTGCTACACCACTCAGACCAGAGCAGGAACAGGGCATACACACCGTAGGAGGATGGAGACCCTGGTTTCAGAGCTGCCCTCAGATGTCAGTGTATTCGTTCAGTTCAGCGACTGGAACGGACGAGAGCGCGACATATGCTCCCCCCGGCAGATGTCCACAGTCAAGTTCGGTCCCATCCGGAAAATCCCACTTGAATTCCAGTGTTCGTTCAGTCAATCGCAGTGACTCAATCAGTCTCGAGACTCCACTAGGAGGACCGTGTTGTTGCTCACTAGGAGATGCAGAAGGAGCTCACAAAGCCCCATCGAAAACTGTTGTCCATCCACCATCACCGGAATGCAGGGACCTGCCAGTGCCTGAACGCTCTGAAGCTCCGCGGGCACCCCAATCGTGGAATGGGCTACCGAGCGGGGTGCGTTGTCAAGTGAGCGTTGGGAGGCAATGCAAGCGTAGTTGGAAGAGTGGGTAACCGTGGCACCCCCTGCGCTGGTGGAGCTCTTTGTGACAGGTATGGCCTTGGACCACGGTATGGCAGATTCCAGGAAGTGGCTCAGTATGGACAGCTCATCACCCAGTGACCCAACACCCTACAGCAAGAGCACGCCCCATTCACAACCCCCTTTCTATAACCACCCCTACCTCCGTTACCGCAATCCCGACCTCATTATCGGCCTGCTACAGACAGCAAGCCTGCTGTCGCGCCGCGTCACCAGCACCTTGCCTAGGAGCAGCAGAAGCGGAAGGAGCAGGTGCACAGGGAACTGCATGTGTTGGCTGCTGCATTAGCTGCTCCCCTTTTTTAATTTATATTTTTCTGCCCTCTTGGCCTCCTGAACCTGCTAGTACAACAATTTTTAGTCAAGCCTCTTAATCCAATCCAGTATTTTCTTTTTTTCCCCCGATGTCGTGCAAAATGATGTAAAAAATGTTCTACTTAGATTGATTAGCATTTTTTCACTGATGGACTGTTTCGCATAATGTCAGCAACTGGAAGGGACTCGCCCTTGAAGATGGCCACCTGGATCAGCTGTGCAATGATGACATTATTGGACTGGTCACTGCCGGAAGCCTCAATCCATTAACGTCTCGCCTGGCCACAATGGCCAGGCCTGTCTCCCCATTTCCCATCTGAAAGATACAACAACATTGGCTCCAAGGGGGCCATAAATATCTGATGCACGGGACGGTCACTCTCACCTGAGGTTTCCGCAGTCAGCCGTTGACCGTCATGCTAGTCAGTAGGTCTGGCCTCGGCCTCAAGTAAAGACAGTTCCTGATATGTACATTTTGTCTCGAATATAACTCTAAAATCCCCCGTACGGAGAACCCTCCCTCACGTTAAGTGAGTAAATCTTTCATAAAAACAGCGCCACCTCCTGTTCCTCCTGGACGTAGCTGACCATCTTGGACATGTGATGTCAAACAGCTCATAGATGCGGTTGTTAGTAGTCGGGTATTTATGGAATGCTGTCTTGTCCCGTAGAAGTTGTCATGCCAGGGTCTGTGTCAGAGTCATAAAACATCTGTATTCCACCGTTGTTACATTTAATACACATCAGTTCATAAATACAACTATTTAATCCAACTTTATATTTGGTAAACCCCTCACCAACTGCTTGATATTTCCTGTTCTAAGCATTTTCTTTAAACTTAATCATGGAATGTTTCAATTATAGATAGGTTTTGTATCCCAAAAACAAACTCAGTTAATAATAATATTCCCTTTATTAGTCCCACAATGGGGAAATTCGAGATTCGAACCCAGGCCTCCTGGGGAGACTGGGTCCTGAATGCGGCGCCTTAGACCACTCGGCCATCCTGCTTAAAAATGTAAATTTTTCGTAAGACTGTTGCTGTTCTTCTGTTCCTCTGGTGTCTTTTGAATATGTGTTTTAGTGTTTTAGTTTGTGTTCTAACTCCCTGCTAATTTATAACCTCATATGGAAAATGAAATGTGCTATATAAATTAAGTTGTATAATCTTTATGTCCAACAAAATTTCAAATCCCAACTCGCCCGCACACACACAGAGTGGGAGAGAAAAAGAGAGAGAGGGACATGAGAGAGAGTTGGGGGCAGGGAAATCGAAAGGGTCTTAATGCCTTGAGTTGATGTTTCGATGCACGCCTCCTGGTAATGATGTTCATTTTCTATAGAACTAGTTAATACAAAAAAAATTAACAGGTCTTATCGGGAGCTATATAAGTTGCCAGTGCATATGTCACTATAAAAATCCGTAACAGCCGAGGGACTTGCAGTATGATGTCACTTTGACCCAATTAAGGCTCATATCAATTTTTTTTATTTTTCGACCTTTATTTATGCCAATGGATCCCTAAAAAATTTACTTCATGCAACATAATAAGGATAATCAATTTAACAGTAACATACAGAGAGTAGGCAGCAAGGAAAATAAACAAAACTCCTAGACCAAACAACCGGCTATGCTTATCAGCTGAAGGGAACACAGTGTCACATAGTGAAACCGGGAGAAGAGGGTGTCAGGAAAAGAGACAAACTGGGCTGTGAGTGGATGAGTTGTACAGAAACAGATATGGGGACCGCGGGCCACTCAGGGCCTCAGTGTTTTTCCACTCCTATTTGTCTGGAATTGTTAAGGGAAAAAAAATATTAACTCAGAAAAATCTGAACTAAAATAAGTAATATTATGTGCCAACAGAACAAGAAAATTTTACGTGACCAGATTTTGAAAACTAATAAAATTATACCAGGCCCATATAAATGACAGCAGTCTCAAAATAAGTCTTAAAAGTCTTAAAATAAACTCCACTCTGAATGGCCGCAGCCACGTGCTAACCAGCCTAGCACCAAACCACAAGAGAAGTGAGCTCAGTAAATAATATAACAAAACTGAAACAACACAAGTACAACACAAGAGCTGTTAAACTCATGAAAGAAATTCTTCTATAATAAGATTAAAAGAAATTAGACATCTTTCAACATGTTATTGTGCAAAGGCACAGTCTTCTGCAACATGTCAGGCATGCAAAGGAGCAGGTTCTGGCTGAGGGTATCACTGTTTCATAATGGATCAACTAATGATCTGCATCGTTTGGTGTGTATTGAGCATAAATTGAAGAATACTGTTTTCTGCTAATCCACAAAATCTTATTCATTTTAATTGAAGAAATAGTGGATTTGTTGGTTCTCTACATGGTTTTCTACTAATTATTTTTATGGCACTTTCTTGTCAAGTAAAAATTGACTTAGTATATGTTTTCCAGGCATTTCCCCATACGTCACTGCAATAGGTCATATATGGAACGATCATCATGTTATATAAAACATCATGTTATATAAAATATCTACATAGTGCTTTCTTATCCACTCTATCTTTTACTCTGCACAACAGAGCTATTGTTTTTGATCATTTTAACTTTGTGTTCTACAGCTGTGGTTTCCAACACAAATTCTCAGAATAACACCCAGAAGCATGGTTTCTCTTACTCTAGTAATATCAATACCATGTCAATTTGAGCACCCATGTCTCTCCTACTGTTACTGAATCTTGTGAAATTTGTTCTGAATTAATAATTATATTTATACTAATGCTGTCAAGTGACTATTTTTTAAACTAATCAATCACAAAAAATTCCATGATTAATCATGATTAATCATATTTTTCAACTGCTATTTTTTGCAAAGCTTATAACAGATATTTACTTGAATAATATCTTGGAATTAATGCAAAATCATTAAATATGAAGTCTATTTAATTCAAAGACTGTTCTAATAGCTTTCTTTGATTCTTGAATACGATCTAAATGGAGACATCTTTGCAGACATTTATTTTTGAAACATTTCTTAAAACTGCCCACAAGCGCCAACTCCAGCAGTGTTGGTTTGCAAGGACCAGTGGTAACTTAAACACAGTGTTTTGTTCTGAGACGTGCAAAAGACAGCTAATATGGCACAATATTTATAAAAGTATGCAAATTATTTTTTAAGTAAATCAAACTGAGTTAACTGAGTTAAAATATTTAACTGAGTTATTTTTTTTTGGGATTAATCACCTGAGTTAATGCTTTAATTTTGACAGCCCTAATTTATACTAATTAATTAGATAATTTAGTTGCGTCAAACCTGATTTTTATTCTTTTAAGTACTACTATCAGCGCCTGTATTTTATATTCCCCCCAAAAATAAAAATAAACCCAAAAATAAATATTATTTATCCCCACAACTGATTTCTATTTTCGAAATAACTTGAAATCCCTTTAAATGCAACTCCTCTGCAACCATATTTGCTCAGTTTTTAAGGACTACACTACAATCCAAGGTATCAAAAGCCTTTGAAGGTGTAAAGAAAAACACTTTTCTTATCGAATGCAGTGGATATTCCTTCCGTTAATTCAAATTTCTCACTTCAGCGTGACACATGCTCAATAGAGCCTTCGTGTTTCTGATTCATTTACTTATCACCTCAAGTAATTTCATTGCCAATCATCTCCTGTAATTTCATTGCCAATCATCCCCCTCCCACCTCCCTGTCGAACATCTACACCACCCGGTGCCTCAGCACAGCTCTAAAGATCATTAAAGACATTCGACCTGTTGCCCTCTGGCAGGCGCTACAGGTGCTTCAAAACAAAGACGAACAGAAAAAGTTTCTTCCCGAGAGCCATCTCCATGCTGAACTCTCACACACAACTACCCTTACCTTGTAGAACAGCAACATAATGTGTTTTTATTTATCCAATTTCATATTTATTTTCTCTTTAATTATTTAATCTTTAATGAATCTATTTTGTATATATAATTAAATTATTGTTGTATTGCACTGGAGCGGGGAGGTCTCTAATCTCGTTGCACACTGAGTACAATGACAATAAAGGCCATTCTGATTCTGAAATTTTATAGCCAATTGGATTCTTACACACCAACCATTTCCCTATTTTTAATTAACTAAGTCACAATCAGTGTGGAACTCTCACTGGACCAAGCTTCATCCTATCACAGATTTTACTTGTTTTCCCCTCTAGACTACCAAAATATCAACAATTTGATTATTCACTTACTTCTACCGATCAGACAGTTTTATGTAATCACCGATAGGTTTCCCCCTGTCCTCATGCTTCAGGGTTTAATGACTTGTTGCATTCACTCACACAATCGCTCACACAATATATTGTACGCACCAAACACGGGACTTTAAACATTTAAATGTTTTGTTGTTAGTTTCGGAGACAACCTCCACTCTTTCCCAGCACTATGGGCCGCAGTTTGATGATTGACTTTTAAGTGGTATCAATGGATTTGCGGTCACATGTTTTGGACACTCGGGTGCAGAGAGGGGTAGAGCTGTCAACTGATCACCACCTGGTGGTATGTTGGCTCCAATGTCGGGGGATGATGCCGGTCCAACCTGGCAGACCCAAATGTTTTGGGAGGGTTTGCTGGGAACGTCTACCAGAATGCCCTGTCAGAAAGAGTTTCAACTCCCACCTTCGGCAGAACTGGTGGCGGACATTGAGTCAGAGTGGAGCTTGTTCCGTGTCTCCGTTGTTTTGGTGGCTGACCGGAGCTGTGGCCCTAAGGTGGTCGGTGCCTGTCGTGACGACAACCCTGGAACCTGTTGGCGGACAGCAGCGGTGAGGGATGCCGTCAAGCTGCAGAAGGAGTCCTATCTGGCCTTTTTGGCCTGTGGTACTCAAGAAGCAGCAGATGGGTACCGGCTGGCCAAGCTGAGTGTTGCCTTGCTGGTCACCGAGGCAAAAACTCTGGCGTGGGAGGAGTTCGGCAAGGCCATGCAAAACCACTTTCAGACGGCTTGGAAAAAATTCTGGCGTTAGTTCTGTTAGCAATGACCCCGTGAACATCAGCAAGCTAGCCTCCCGGAATTTCCTCTCGTGCCGGGTTAGCGCTGTTAGCCCGTCCATTTTATTCGGAAGGGATCGAACATTCCCCATAATAACGGACGGGGTGGCATCGTCTCCTCCTTGCCTAGCGTTTAGCCCCCCCACGACTTATTCCTCTTCAGCTCGCGCGGGGTTAGCACGGAGTGCTAACAGCTGATCTCTTGTGTACACAATCGATCTGTAGCTCCGAGTTTCGTCTCCGAACACAATCGCGCAAAAGACAGCCCCCAACAGCAGTAAAATCACCGCAAGTTGCATGTCCATTGCTGCAATGAGGTAAAATAAATAAAACAGGGTAAAGGGAAAACACTCACGAAAAAGGCTCAATAGTGAACCAAGCTGCTGTAAACAGGCAGCCACTCGCGCGGTGCCAGAACCAGAAAAATGTGGTATTCAATGTCAAATTAAAATTCTATTATTGATTAGGAAAAGTTTAATTTTAACCCCTCTTTTCTAATGTTTTGCTTTCCATGTGAACTATTATCCAAGTAGTGAGATTTTTAATAGATACAGTTTTCAACAGATTGGAAGTATTTCTTTGGATATACAGTGAACCCCCGGTTATCGCGGTTAATGGGGACCGAGACCACCCGCGAAATCTGAAAATCTGCGAAGTAGCGTCGCACCTTCAAAAAAAAAAAAAAAAAAAAAAAAAAAAAAAAAACACCGTGTATATATATACACTTCGCACCTATATATATATATATATATATATATATATATAAATATATACTGGTAGAGAGAGAGAGAGTGAAATTCATGTTATAACAAAAAAACAAATTATTATTAAAACTTATTATTTTTTTATTCCCCAGCCATTATTTTTGTATTTATTCAATTACTTCTTTTTGTATTTATTTAATTACTTCGACTTTTACCTTCTGGTACGCCGTCCGGTGTGCCCTGTGAATGTTATGATCCTCCAGCAGAACTGGAGGGTTGAACAGGACTCTCCAAACGCAGACACGGGAAAAAAGGTGGTGATACAAAGATAGTGTAGCGACTTTGTAAATAGTTCAAGGGTTCTGTGTTTTCCTCTTTTCTGTGGAGGCTGTGAAGGCAGCAGGGGAGTGAACGTTATGTTGTTGTCGTTGTGTTGCTCTCTCTCTGATCGGCGTGGTTGCGGCCAACAGCAGCCGTTTTTGGCTTAATAATAAAAGCGTTCGCTGATGGACAAATTGGCCTGATTTATTATACAACGTTACAATATTTATTATAATCACAATATAGTCAGTGTAATCAGCGCGTCTCGCAGCAGCTGATGGCATGGCGCGAGACGATCGCTGGAGGAACGCCCACACAGCTGAAAAAACAAAAACACACGCGGCATGACAGGCACGGATCATGACAGTGAAATGAAAGGTGGCGTTCTTCATTTATTTATTTATTTATTTATTCATTCATAACTGACAGCCTCGCTCTCCGCCGTTGCCCGGGTGGAAGGTGCTCCTATTCGGCTTAACTACCACGCACGCCGGCCGGTCTCCTTCGGAGCTCACGCACGGTCCCGAACGAAGCCAAATGTCGCCGCGCGAGTGCCCGGGCGGAAGTTGTTTATCTTCGGCTTGACAGCCACACACGCCGGCCGGTCTCCTTCGGAGCTCACGCACGGTGTCCGATCGTGTCCGTCGCCACCAATCGTGTCCGGGGGAACCTGCTCTTCTTCGACCACTCTCTTCTTCGTCCACTCTCCTCTTCGGCGCACGCCGGCCGTCTAACCGCTTCAGCGCCCCCTTGTGCCGCTCGGCGAAACTACAATGCTCCAGAATATTTTTTAGACCCGCGAAGCACTGAACCCGCGAAAGGTGAACCGCGAAGTAGCGGGGGTTCACTGTATACTCCTATGGGTTGCAGGCCGAGAAGGAGCTACCTGGTCTGTCATCTTTAACTGTCTGTGGACTATAATAGTCTGCAACCTTAGATTTTCCATTAACCATATGCTAGAGAACAGGAGAGAAGACATGCTTTCCTGCAGCGGATAGATCCCCTTCTTAGGACAGAACCCTTGCCAGAAAAGACGAATAGAAAAGTGAGTTTTGGAATATGGAATAACAATACGCGATTTGTATGGGAGCACTTGGAACATACGCAGTGATGCCCTGATAGTTTTGACGGATAGGAAATTGTCAGGTTTAAATGCCCTGACGCCTTTTGGGAGAGCTTTTCTAAAGGTGGCTGAGGCCAGAAGGAACCAGGCAAGGTTGTTCATTTTACCGGCCGGCAGGGAGGGAGAGGGACAGAGAGCGAGCAGTTGACTCCCCGTCTTCCCGCCCTGTCGCCTCCGCTTTTATTAGAACTTGAAGCAGACTCATAACGAAACTTAAGGAAACAGAAACTTAGCTCACAACGAAGGTTAGATTACACAGACTCAAAACGAAACTTAACTCTAGAGCAAAAATGTAGGTGTGTGAGTGCGTGTGCAATTATTAATACAAGTAGTGTATAAAAGCATGATTAGAAATACACAAACTGATTATATAAGGTTACTTGAGGTTATTATGATCTAAAGCTTATTTTACAGAAATTTAGACCATATAAAAATTAAAAAAAAATTGAGTTAGTATGACACTTGCTGCAGGAGAACAATACCTGGATGAAATGTAAGATTTAAGGCAAAGAAAGGACCAAGTCGAAAAAGAAGACCTCCAAGTTACGATCACCATTGGAGGTACATCAAATCCTGTGGAGGGTGATCAAGGTAGTCAGGGAGGAAGAAAAGGAAGTCCTCGAGGAGCCACTGTGTCATTCAGCCCAGCGACTTCCACACCCCTAGGATTGATTGACTCTGGCCTTGCCGCCAGTGACTCCCGTGTGACCACCAGAGGGAAATGAGAGAACACCACGGAAGATAGGAGGAGGCGGAAGCTTAACATGACTTCCTGTGCCCATCATAGGAGAAGACGCTGACAGTGGAGACGAGAGCGGCCAGGATAGTGATGACTGGGACTTTATGCCACCTGTACCTGCACCAGCAGTCGGAAAAGAAGATGAGGAGTAGTTCTCAGTGGTGTCAGATGCAGTACCAACCGATCCTAGTGAGAGCTATGCAAGGAGCCTCTTGGTGGACTACAGCTCAGCATTTAATACAATCATCTCAAACATTCTCATCACCAAACTGCACATTCTCCCTGCCCTCACACGCACTTGGAGCTTTCTGACCAACAGACACCAGACTGTGATGCTCGGCCCTTACACATCCTCCACCCGAATGCTGAACACTGGGTCCCCTCAAGGATGCGTGCTGAGCCCTCTGCTCTACGCACTCTACAACTATGGCTGCAGCCCGGTCCACGAAAACAACACCATTGTGACGATACAACAGTGGTCGGTCTGATCTCAAAAGGAGATGAGACCGTTTACAGGGCGAAGTTCCAGGGACTAACGGCTTGGTGTGAGGACAACAATCTACAGCTGAACACTACAAAAAGCAAGGTTATCATCATCGACTTCAGGAGGAACAAGACTGTGCCTTGGACAGGGGAGCTCTCCAATCCTGGTGTACACGGCGTGATAATAAAGGGCATTCTAATTCTGATTCTGATCATTCTCCCAATTCCGTGAGAGCAGCGACGCGCAAGGGTAGGAAGAAACAATTACCAGTTTTTAATGTTTACTAAGCTTCTCAGAAACTGAATAGAGACCTGCAAATGGGATATGTTGAGACCAGAGATGGAAGAAAAACCTACATACCAGAGACATGACAGAAAGAATACCCATACGCCGTGGGATGGTTAGAGAAGATGGATGACAAAATGACGGAAGCAGTGAACACCTGAGAAAGTCCAACTCACCAAAGCTTAGTAAGGTACAAGGACATGATTCGGCTCAATTGGGGTTGAAGGCCTGTGAAGATTTGGATGAGGATGGTGTTGGGGCAACATTGACCACGCCATCCTCAATATCAGTCCACCAGCCTTCCCCACAATGTATAACTCCGCTCGGAATAACTGCCATTGGACCCAGCTTTACTGCACCTCAAGATGATTCTGAATCAAACACGCAGGCCTTTAAGGCATTAAAAGCCATGATTTGGACTAAATACCAAAAATATTTGTATGCAACCTGGTCGTTAATTAAAGATGCCCCAGGAGGAGAAGTTGCCAAAAAGATGTGGCTACAGTTCACCATCGCTGACCCCGTCGACCCCAACAAAACAGCTCAGGGGGTCTACGAGAGGTGGGTAGATGATATAGAAGAAGATGAAGATACACATAACTTGAGCCACGGGAGTTTTATTGCCAAATGTATGGCACAAACTAAAACAAGTAATAACACCCAACAGATATGTTCAAGTGTTAAGACAGGTTACCGTGGAAATGGGGAAACACTTGTGTAAAGACCGTCCCTGAGACCTAAGATCGAAGCCTCCATTAAGCAATGGGTTCAACTAGTCAGACACTACAACAAGAAGAGGAAAGCTGCTTCAGCCACGCGTCGCTCCAGAGGGGCTGACCAACAGTCGACGAAGAAATCACAGCAGCAACAGAGACTACATGTTCAAAATCGCAACAGAAACAAGCCGGCCAACCTAGGCTCAAGCAAACCTATAAAAAGACAGGTCCTGGAGCTTATGTACCAAAAGAAGAATTTGACAAAATGAAATGCGAAGAAAAGAAGGCACTTTTAGAGGCCTCTGGAAAGCCTTGCCACAAATGGAGAGGAAGGCGCGGGTAATGTTGGTAGGAGTCTACCGAAGAGTAGACTTTGATGACTTGGAGGGAACACCCACTTGGTGGAAACCGGAGCAGAGGTGTCAATGGCCCATAGAACCTTGAAAACGATGGGACACTTGAATGTGACAGGAGCCGACAGATCAAGATCACAGATGCCAGTCGGAGTATAGAATGCAATTATTTGGGTCCTAGGATCTTACAACTTATTGACTTTAAATGTCTCAGAGGAATTGAGTAAGTTGTACCCGTAAGGGGGCACAAACCAGTGTCTCCTTGTGCCGGTCCCAATTATTTGGGTCCTAGGACCTTACAACTTATTGACTTTAAATGTCTCAGAGGAATTGAGTAAGTTGTAGCCGTAAGGGGCCACAAGCCAGTGTCTCCTTGTGTGTTTGTTAAAGTCTTCAGCCCTACACTCTGAGCAAATGTGTGAAATTTGGCAAGACATGTTCATGTCAAGTTAAAGCTTAAAGTTTTGTTGTCAAGCTGACATGGAATGGTGAAATAAATTCTAAATGGCCGACTTCATTTTGTTTTTAGCATCTGACTCCAAAAGACTGTTTTTGTAGGTTTTGTTTTGT